>NC_090024.1:182432777-182657777 GCF_037176765.1 Anolis sagrei
AATGCTCTTTGATTGTCGGTGAACTATAAATCCCAGCAACTACAAATCCCAAATGTCAAGGTCTATTTCCCCCAAACTCCACCAGTGTTCGCATTTGGGCATATTGAGCATTCATGCCAACTTTGGTCCAGGTCCATAATTATTTGAGTCCACAGTGCTCTCTAGAATAGATGTAGGTGAACTACAGCTTCAAAACTCAAGGTCAATGCCCATCAAACCCTTCCAGTATTTTCTCTTGGTCATGGGAGTTCTGTGTGCCAAGTTTGGTTTAATTCCATTGTTAATGGAGTTCAGAATGCTCTTTGATTGTAAGTGAACTATAAATCCTAGCAACTACAACTCCCAAATGATAAAATCAGTCTCGACCAACCCCACCAGTATTCAAATTTGGGAATATTGGGTATTTGTGCTAAATGTGGTCCAGTGAATGAAAATACATCATGCATATCAGATATTTACATTGCGATTCATAACAGTAGCAAAATTACAGTTATGAAGTAGCAATGAAAATAATTTTATGGTTGGGGGTCACCACAACATGAGGAACTGTATTAAGGGGTCGCAGCATTAGGAAGGTTGGGAGCTGTGAGAGCGACCACTGGCCTAAAGCCTACTACTGTTAGCCCTGATTGAAGTAAACCCACAGAATCAATGTTGATTTACCATTTATTATTGATTGAATATTACTTGGGACTAACTAATATGCCACTTGAATGTTTACATTTTAATTCTGAGGAAAAAAAGACACAACACATAAGAATAGATATTTGCTATTATTGTTGTTTTAAAATGTAATGCTTGCTTAATGGAGTTCTGGCCATTGAAGGATGATTTTTTGGCAATTATTTCAACACTGACAACATGGTAGGATTGGGCTTGAGAACTGCTTACTACCATTAGTCACATTCCACATGAGAATGCATTGAAAATTTTGTAAAAAAATCCTTGAACATCATGCTGAATAACTGTGAGATATTGCTCTGAATAACTACATACAATACAACTATCTTTTGGGGAGTACTTTGGAGCCAAGTCTTTGGTATAAAAATTGGTTGGCATTCAAAAATATTAATCACTGATAGTTATGCCAGTGTATGACTATATTTCTTTTTAGAATTGGCCTTTGAAACACAAACAACTACATATCCTGGGTTGTTGTAGGTTTTTCAGCCTGTTTGGCCATGTTCTAGAAGCATTCTCTCCTGACATTTCACCTTCATCTATGGCAGGCATCCTCAGAGGTTGTGAGGTCTGAGGATACCTGCCATAGATGCAGATGAAACGTCAGGAGAGAATGCTTCTAAAACATGGTCATACAGCCCGAAAAACCTACAACCCAGTGATTCCGGCCATGAAAGCCTTCAACAATACAACTATATATCAACTGATCAAAAATGGAAAAAAACCCAGACATTTTTGGTTGGAATATAACAGCAAAAATTTGAACAGTTTAGCATTCTGTTCCAATTATTGTTCTTTGTATGTTATATACTAAATGAATGCTCTTTTTAAAATTCAAATATAGGAATACTTATGGGCATATAGAAAGTTGCTTTGTAATGGGTTAGTCCTTCTAACCCACTATTATAAACTCTGGTTGGCAGTGGTTTTCCAGTGTTTCCAGCAAAACTATTTCCTTGCCCTAACTTGTTGTCTCTCATCCAAACTTAGCTCCTGAAATCAGACAAAATTAACTGTGTTCAGGATGCTATGGTGTTGTATTAAGCAGGCAGATGTTGACAGACTTAAAATACATAACTGAATTCAGGAATTATAACTGAGAAAGAAAGCATACAATGTGTGCAAATGTCCCAGGAATCATCTGCATTTGTATGTGCTATTGAGGATTGATTCTTTGCATAAAGTGTGTTTTATAGTGACCTTGGGCATTGGAGCCTGTTTATTTACTTTCTTGTTTATTTACCAAGAGCTAATAATTAAATTGTACTTCAGGGTATGCAGCAGAATTACCAAACCATCCTGCAGAACTGCCCTGCCCTTCATTGAGGCATCTGGGGAAGGACATAGACAACAAGAAAGGATAACCTATTATCTCAGTCACACTATATTTATTTTATTATTAGAATTAAAGAATAGGAGATGTGCAAAGTTAATGCAGACAAATGTATTTTTCATCCTTCTAGTATTTTAATTAAACCCTTTTGTTGCATCTGCTAAGCAAGTTCAAAGTGTTGCAATGCAGCAGCAAAGGGAACACAGAAGCCTTGTTATGCTTGAGGAAAGAAATGTTTTCAACTTTCCCCAAATCAACTGTTGTAATTACTATAGGAATAAATCAAATTTACAACAGACAAACACAGGGCATAATCATTTCTGTAAAGCAGTAAATGAGTTTATTTTTGTTGCAATGCGATAAAAGTTTATGTTTTCTGCACGTCAGACAGAAATTTCAGATAATATTCTTTGCATTTTCTTATTAAGGGTGTAAGAAATTTATTATTATGATTTTCAAGTCATTGCAATATGCCTTATTAATGGATAAGCTTCAACAAGACCTAAACGTACTTTCTAGAACTGCTAACAAAACAACAGACCTAGCCACAAACATTATACAAGATTGTATTCTTTCAAAAATACCAATAGCTGAAATTTAACAGGGTAATTTATTTAGCTTTCTATTCTTTTAGAATACACCTACACTGAAGACAAAAGTGATCCTAATTTTCATTATTTCCACCCCTGAATTCAACTGAACAGAATGTGTAGAAAAAAAATGCTTTTTAACATACCTCAGACTACAGATGTTTTTAAAAAGCATGTTCAACCTATGCTCTTCCCCCCACCTTTCTACTAAGCCTTTCCAGAAGATGAGCAATTTCTGATTTCCAAGCAATTTATCATTTGCCTGCTTCTCTCCACAATAATGAAGTGTGAGATGGCAGGCTTAGGAAATTATTATATAGCTTGAATAGTTTGCATTCATATAGCTGATTATGGTTTTGCAGAACCTAAACATAATGTTGTCAAAATGTGATCACTTCTGTATACAAATGGTAAAGCTCACTGAAGAGGAACTGTAAAAACTAGGCTGGGAGAAGCATTCCTTTAGTGAAGCTGCATTGTAAACATAAAAAGCATTTGTATCTGGTTAGGAGGCCAATTTTTCATATATTTATATGCATATTTGTGTTGAAGATAAATCCTACAGGCCTTACCTGAAAATGTTATTTTTTTCCCCAGGAACCAGCAAATTCGTGTCCTCATCTCAACCCTTAAGGTCCATAATTTATGACAACAGCACTACTTCAGAGCTGAAATGAATGACACATGGGCCACATGGAGCCCCTATTTTGTCACCCAGCTGCCACTGTTGGAACTAAAAAGTCAATCCCTTTCTGTTGCCACCTTACTCTTAAAAGTCCAGGGTATTCCCAATCATGCTCAATGCTTGAGAGTTCACAAAAATCACTCTTATGATATCTGCATGGTCAGGCAAGCTCTGACAGTTGCGCCAGCAAAATTCTCAACAAAAGTATGGTTAAAAGCTCAATCCAGTTGCTTCCTTTAGTGAGAATAAAGAAAAGAGCACTCTGGATGCATCTACTTTGAAAATTAATGCAATTTCCACCATTTTAACTGTCATGGCTCAATGCTATGGAATTGTGTGAGTTGTACTTCAGTGATTCCATATAATTGAGCTATAGCAGTAAAAATTGTGTCAGGCTGCATTAATTCTACAGTCTCTGTGTAGGATCACACAGGAGTCTATGGTGAAGGAGTATGTTTAGAACCCTACAACTCAACTGAGTCACTACTTTTGCTGCTGAATTATGGCACTAATGACACTAATGGTTGGGGGGGGGGGGGTGGATCTGAAAGAGTTGTGTGTAAGAGAATGCAGTCCCTGATGGCACCACATAGTTACTCTTCCCTGGTTTAGAGCAATAAAATATTGCAGTCAAGCACATCCATTTAGACACCATCATTAACCATCCATTACTAAAGACCCAACAGAGCATGCAGCTCAAGATAATTCAAGCAAACAAATCAAGCTATACACTTCAATTAAAAAAACTTCACTGAGTCAATCTGCTGTAGGACTAAATGTATCCTGAACCAAAGTATGGCAATCAGCTGGAACCTAAAATTACAGTAAAAGACACCCTCTCTGAGCTACTTAGCAAAAACACGTAGCCTCCATAAATGACAGAAGTGTTTGAACTTTTTATAATTGGCACCTTTTACTGTTTTAAAATTGTAAATTGTTCTACATTGTTTAAATTACATCTCCCGAGATCTTTGGATACAGCAGGGTGTTTTTTTTCTCCTTTTGGGAGTGAATAAATGGCCACAGACAAAATGTCACTGAAACACAATGCATTTTATTAGAATGAATGTATACATATAGCTGGGAAACAACAAATGATATGCTCTGAATATTATTTCAGCATTTCCAAGTTGCTACTAAGATCAATTCCTGGTAAGCATGAGTCATTTGTTCAAGAACTCTCTATACCTGAAGTACTTGATTTCTCCTTGGCGCCTCTCTGGAAAATCACCACAGGAAAACAGAGCAGAAAAATACTTCATGTAGCCAGCAACCTTCTGCTGAGAAATTACCAACTTAAAAGAAATGTTGACTCTGGAAACATTTCTGCAAGACCTCTGCCTTTACTAGGTAGCAATATAATTCTACTTTTCACCAAAGAGCCTTCAGGTATAAGGTGTCAAGAGAAGATGTAAAAAGCAATTCATCATTGCAAGTAGAAAAGGAATCTAAATGCAGCAGAGGATGAGGACCTGTTGTAGAATTATGTAGATTGGCCATCAAGCTTTTGGATCAGACACTGCTGTTCTCATGTCAGTACATCTGCTGATAATCCTTGTGGCTGAATTTAAGTTATTATGTGCCGCTCGCTCAATACCAAAAAGACTTCACTATTGCAAATATTCCAAATACATTTTATGTAAGTAATTCAATGGAGCAGGGTCCTGGGAAGAAAAGTTAGAGCAAACTAGGGATCATATTATAATCGATTCTGCCCAGAGTAGACAAGCTGCAACTAACATTGTTTATAGTGATCTTCCACTTCAGCATAAAAGGAATTGATGGAATGTATCCTCATTCAAGGCAATGAGCTAAAATAGCTTCTCTGTCCTTTCTTGGGGGCTCATAATCCACTCAACAGTTCGAGCATAAAGTCTTTATCTTCCTACATGCCATCTTCCATCTGTAGCTTTGGTTTCAAATCCTATCAAGTATTTGGAATTTGTATTCAAAAGAAAAATACTAAGAACATTTCTCACTGGCAAGAAATGTAGAGGTCAAAAATGGTTCTGGCTGTGTGAAATATCAGAGCATGTCTGCAGGGTAGAGGTTCATGAGATCTCTCATTAGACGCAAGTTCATAAGAACTGAACTACAGATCCGTAACATGGTACTCTACAGTATCAGTTTTAATTCTCAAATTCCTTTATATGGTCACTTCCTCCCCTTCCCAATTTTTGAGTGGAACAAATAATTCATCATTAAGTAATATTATTTAATAATGAATATTTACCACACCATCTACCTCACTGCTAGCATGAAACACTATGAATCTATAGTTGCTATAGTTTCAAAACTATGAAACTATAGGTCTCTCCTGGAAAGGAAAGGGTTGTAAAATAATAATAATAATAATAATAATAATAATAATAATAATAATAAATTTCCCCCCAAAAGATAGGTAGCTGAAAAGATTTCCCCTTCGACTGATTAAGAAGATGTATCTGTAGCCTTTCAATCTAAATATTTTCATGCTCCTCACATTATTAAATCCAAACAATAGACAAACAACCAACAAATGTAACTATAAGGTTGAAACAACAGATAATCGAGAAACAAAAATGTCATCACTGTTTAAAAGTTAAAAGCCTGTGAGAATAAAAATGCATTCAGATGGCATTGAAAAGACAGCAAAGTAGGTGTCAGCTAAATCTCCTTGGGGAAAGAATTACATAAACAGGAGATGCAACCGAGAAGGCATTTTCCCTTGTGACCATCCACTTCGGATGGAAATGGCACTCAGAATACAAACACAGGATATAGGGAGGCTAATGTGGATTTACGTGAAGCTATAATTGGGAGTTTGAATTGTTCTTGGACTGATAAACAACAAGGAAGTTTTCAAATGAGTGAAGACACCTCCCCGCTGGCTTTAGGTACATTTAACATAATAGGATCATCACTGCAGTTGGACACATCAGTATATCGCTAGATTGGGTCTCAATTTTGTGGTCTATAGTGTGTAGAATATTTTGTCAGGTATGTGACTGCTTATTCATATAAAAGATCTGATGCTTCAAAAGTGCCACAATGCATCCGCATAGGCTTCTGCCCCAAGATAGGCAGAATTTAGGCATTAAGGGATTGTGACAGATAATTCATACCTGACCATGTTTTTTTCCTTGTATATTTCAAAGGCAGGGAATTCCTCAAGCAACTTACACGGTTTCCTTCATTGCAGGCATAACTGTGAAATGTATGTTAGTGTTAAATTGGCCTGATTAGATTAAGCCCAATAGGTTTTATGTCCTCTCAATATACACAATGGCACAACTGTTTGATTTTTTTCTCTCACATGATCTACTTTGTGAACTTTGAACAGCTCTTCTTTAAAGAATTCCTAATGCCACACACTGTGGATTCATGCTTTTGCCCCCTTCCTCAATGTCCCACCTGTGTATTTGGTAATTTCCTCTGCAATGTTGTATTTGTTTGTTTGAATTTCATTTGGTTGTCATCTGCACAGCTCTCAAGTTTATAATGGAAATTTTAATTCCACTCTACCAACACACACAATTGAATTTTCCTTAAACTGAACAAGTATGTTATCCAAATCTTCATCCAAGTTACCAGGAAAAAAATGTAAATAGCATTGCTCCCTGATGAATGCTGCTCAACGTATTTTATTTAATCTGACTGTATCCTATTCAAGCAATGCAGAGGAAGGGGGGCTTTAGCAAAATATGTACTGGTTGAAGTTGTTTTCTTGTAATCCTGCATGCTTAACCTTTTAATTTTTAAATGACAATTTTAAAAAGTCAGGGCTACAAAGATCAAAGATAGCAGTTATTATCTCAGGCCATTTTGCACTGCACAGTTATAGCACTACGATCCCATGTTGTCACAGGTCTATCAGATGTAAACTCCGGTGCTTCATCAAAGTACAAACCCCAGGATTCCATAGAAAGTTGCCATGTGGAATATAATGCCGGAAATATGTGTTGTGAATGCACCCCTGTAGAACTATATCGTAAGATATTACAGAATTATACAGTAGCAAGGGAAGTCTGGTAAGATCTTGTCAATCAATAATTCTAAAGTTCTGTTTCTTCAAGACAATGGTTTGCAAAGATATGAAATAGGTCTCTGCTGAGTATTTACCACAAACATGCTTCAGCTTCAGGATGTTATTTCCATTCTTTCTTCCACTCAACCAGTGTTCTAACCATGTGTTTCTAACATCTTTTTAAGAAAAATATAGTATTTTTATTAAAAGCATTCCTTTGTGAATTCTTTGACCAGCATTCCTACAAAATAATGCTGAGAGCCAAAAATAAATAAATAAATGAAACAACCAGCTAATTTTCACTAGTTTCTACGCAGGCTTGTTTTAATAATAATAATAATAATAATAATAATAATAATAATTTTATTTCTTACACACCTCTCCACATGGTTCATGGAGGGCTACAACATTGCTAAAACACATAATCATATAAAAACACTCCTTAGAATATCCATATTAAAATATATTTACATAAAAGACATAACAAAAGTTAGAGTGGAAGTTTAAAATTCACCATTAAAACTTTCTGGGTAGGCCTGCCAGAAGAAATAGGCCTTCATTTGTGTTTTAAAATCAGACAGCGGATTCATTTGTTGGAGCTCTACTGGCAGGTTGTTCTACAGTCATGGGGCAGCTGATGAAAAGGTTGGCTGGATTCTATCTGAAGCTAAGCAGACCAGCTCTGGTTAGTACTTGCATTAGAGATTTCCAATAAATACCAGGTGCTGTAAGCTACATCTCAGAGAAAGAAAATGGAAAAATCACCTCTGAATATTCATTGCTTAAGAAATGCCTATGAAATTCATGGGATCGCTATAAACTGACCAAGTGACTTGAAAACAATATGAGCTGGCATGAGCAATTGTTATATGCAGAAGTAGTCTATACATATTTCAGACAAATGAATTAGTTTCCTTTTGACCCTAATCCCAATGTACCTTAGCTGTCATTTCTTAGTAACTTGGAAAAAACCATGTCACTAATTTAGACTGTTGATCTTTCTAAGACCAAGTCTACACTGGCCAGTAAATCCAGTGAAAGTGCGGAGTAGAAATGCTCTGGGGACTGGCTCCAGAGAGGTCACAAGTGCCCCACCTGAATGCACTGTAGTGCCAGGTCAGAGTCTACATAGCCCAGATATGCCAAGACTACACTGGACTGTCACCTCACTGACCATGTTGTCATTGGGGCTCTCAGATGGCTACTGAATTCCATGTGAGCTCCTGGCAGTTGTGGGCATCTCAGGATGACATCCAATGACAACCATCATCCTCATCGTCTTCCTAGTCTGCTGATGTCAGCATGAGGTGACCCCAATGGCCAGGAGTTCACTTTGAGCTCTGCTGGGAGCAGTGACTTGACTGCACAGATATGATCTATCTCACTGAGCCTGCACTGATGAGCACAGGTAAAAGGGGATAGTAGTGCCCTATGTGAACACCAGAGTGGTGAGAATTGAACCCGATCCTGCTGTTGACACTGTCATGAACTCACGGGGCTACTCCAGAGTTTGAGGCAATCTCCAGCGCATCCCCTGAATTTTCGTAACCTGGTTTAACCCATGATACCTACCAGAAGTAGAAAAGCATTGTGGGAACAGCCAGGAGTGAACTCAGGGTAAGTACAGGCTATAACGCTTGTGTAGGTCAATATTTTCTATGGTAACTAGCAGTGATTCTCCAGTCTTTTAGAGAAGATCCCCCAGCTTTACCTAATGCAGCCCTGACCAGAATCTCTTTGCCTCTCAAGAGGCTACAGCCCTTACATATCTTCTTTCCTACTCCAACTATGTTCCCTCCTCAATCCTTCAACTCCTAAAAATCACAAATGATCTATCATGTCTCCTGCCTTTGTCACAATCCTAGAAAGTATTTATTTCCAGTAACAAGTAACAGCACCTGAGAAGAAATCACAACTTTGGGGCTGGATATGTCTATCTTAATAAAGTAACACTGCTCTGGTTACTAAATTAACCTGTAAGCAAAAACGGGAATAACAAATTGAGTAGCAAGGTCCTTTCCTGCTGAGCCACAGAGAAGACAAAAATATATCCATGTGTTTGCATATCCAGTGAATTAGTACTTGATTAAAATGGGGACCATGACAGGCTTTCAAGGCTTGATGGTGATGCTACGAAGCCTTTACATTCAAATTTGTTTCAGTGTTACATTATTATGTTGTTGGGTTTTTAAACAATGAGCATGTTCTATAAATCCTCCACTTTCAAACAACACCCAGCAAAGGCATTAGTTTTCCACTCAGAGTTCAGCTTTGCTTAATCTCTTGCCTTTAGATGATTAGCTGTTCAATGTAATAAGATCGATGCAAGCATAATTCATTTTCGGTGTATATATATCAACAACAACAAGGCCAAATTTAACACAGGAATTCAAGTAAGGAAATTACTTCTCCCACAGGAAAGCTCCTATTTTGTGCTACCACTTGATCACACTAATCTTAACACAAATTTATCAAAAGCCTTTATATGACTGAGTGCTAACTGGTGACCAAAGATCATGCCCAGTGGAAGAATACCATGGTAAGCCAAACTGGACGGAAATGAGTCATCGGCATTCCGCAATAGAGCACAACTGCCTCCTACGCAACCTGTGGTTATTCTGCCTTATTATTTTGTATTTTTAAATACCATCTCTGAAATTACATTAACTTGCATAGTACTGATGTGACATTTTGCAATGAATTGCATGTCTTAGCGAGTCAGGTGATTATTTTTTGAACTTGCAATCCAAATAAACCCAATGAATGCATTTCAGAGCTGTGCTGCCCACACTTACAGATCTTGTTAAAATATTCTGTTTAATCTTAAACATTCTACAGCTGCTTTTGGCTGTACTAATAAACAGTAGGCTAAAACAAATGAGCTTTAATTGGGTTTTTTTTTAAGAGCCCGTACATCCTTTATGGTCTGATCCTAACAGTCAGTGTAGCAGTCAGACAATATATTTTAAAAATCCTACTACTTTTCCCCTCTCCTTTTTGCCTCCTCCCTCTATAGAGCAGAGCTCTGCCTCTGAAAATCCGTGGCATTGCTGTGTCAGAAAAGGAACTGATGTCTCTAACACAGAATCCTAGAGTGTCAGGATGTTAGGTAGCTTTTGCTCCTTCATTTTTTAAGTCTCCCAAGTTGTCTTTTTTCATACTATAGACTTGCTCCCCACCTCCTACCACAGGAAATGTCACAGTGCCTGCGAGATCAGAGGTTATGATCTTGTGTTGTGTTTCCCAAGAAGAAAAAGAGAAAAGGCAGAGAAAGGGAACTGAGATTAGAGCTGCTTCAAAGGCTCAAAGGATTGCTTCAATAGGCTGCATTCAGTTATCACCCAAACGTTCAGAAATGGCTTCCATACTTCTTCAAAGGTTTCAAGTTTATCTGCTTTCTCAAATACTATGTGTTGCCAGTGAAGATAATTTTGGTAACCAAAAGTAGGTCACTCGTGACTATTACTCCCATTTCTCTAGAACTCTAGTTTTATTTATTATTTATGCGTTAGACTGCATGTCGGCTCTGCATCTAAATGCCAGTGTGCCTTGTTCAGTGTCCCAGACACCTGATATGCTTTTTTTCCTAATAGCTCATTCCAAGCCCAAGCCCATCCTAATTCTTCTTTGACTTCAATCACAAGACACTCATGATTCTGTAGCACCTAAATTCTCATAAAGCTCTTGTGGGTGCTGTCTAGAAGTGTTATCCCCTACCCCCCCCCCCCCCCCCAATTTCTCTAAACTTTAGTATTTACCGAGCATAATGCCTTGGTGCTATCCTGAATATATGTTGTTTGGCTACAGCTACTTTTTGGCTTTAGAGCCACCAAACAGAAACCCCAACTCTCTGTAATGCAAACAAATAAAAACATCAATGCACAGTAGGCAAGTATGAGTTGGTACCCATGTCCCTATGAACACCACAATTGACAAGGTTTTTTCCCCAAACAAACAAGGAACTTTGCAAAAAGCTTTAACTGGGGCAACAACCCAAATAGGTCTGAGTATGTTATGTGGCTTTTGGGCAAAAGAGGGAAAAGGGATGGTATGGAACTAGACTTACTCATTCAAAAAGGCATAGCTGGATGGATGGCAGGCTTCAAACAGGTGCACCCTATGCTGAAACATGTGATTTCAAGTTCCTTTTTTAAGTAAATGGGAAGACTCCATCCTACAATACAAAGAGCAGCTTGTGATAAGAACATAAACTTAAAAAAAAAAACGAGAAAAAATAAAATAAAAGCAGAATCTTTGAAACCAGCTAATTGAATGTTTCAGATAGGAAAAAGTGTGCCTGGCAGTACTTTGGATTTGATGAGAAACTGAAGCTGAACTCAATGCCAACAAAACCTCTGAAGATGCCAGCCACAGTTGCTGGAACTTGGCCATACAGCCTGAAAAACTCACAGCAACCCAGTGATTCCAGCGGTGAAAGCCATTGACAATACATTGAAAGAAGAATATTCTATTGTTTCTAATGTTCTCTGAGTAAGAATTTAGCTGCTATTTGAGAGTTTGGGATACAGAAGCAGTGTCTAAGAATGCCTTTAAATCAACTTGGTTTTGTACGCCAGTTGCCTTATTCCTGAGGCCTGGGGTGGACTCTTCCTCAGTTAATTATGCCCTTCACAATCCTAGGCTAGATTACAACAACGTGCTTTACACAATCCTCACTTTTCATCAGTGTTACTGATTACTGATTTGATTCCAGATGCAGTACAAGGTACTCTTTGCATGCTGGGATCAGAACAGTTTAAGCATCGTATCTCTTTCCTGCTCCCCACAATCTGCCTGTGAATGAATTAAAACCCCGATTTCTCCATCTAAAATCCACAACCACAACCAGATATAGAAAAGATGAACTCCAGAAGGTGATTTTTGTCATCTGTGGTGCCCATTCTGGAATATCCTTTCAAGAGGTTGGTAGGGACGAGGGAGAGGGCCTTCTCAGTTGTGACCCCCCGGCTCTGGAACGCCCTCCACATGAAGATTAGGCAAGCTTCCATGCTCTCAACATTTTGAAGGGAATGGAAAACCTAGCTGTTTAAACAGGCCTTTGACAATGGTTAATGCAATATCTAACGGCCGAAGGACTTTTTTTTTTTTTTGTCGTGTCAGGAGCAACCGCTCCTGTTGTGAGAGAATTGGCCGTCTGCAAGGACGTTGCCCAGGGGATGCCTGGATGATTTTTGATGTTTTATCATCCTTGTGGGAGGCTTCTCTCATGTCCCCGCATGAGGAGCTGGAGCTAATAGAGGGAGCTCATCTGCCTCTCCCCGGATTCGAACCTGCGACCTGTCGGTCTTCAGTCCTGCCGGCACAGTGCTTTAACCCACTGCGCCACCGGGGGCTCCTGGCCGAAGGACTTAAATGGCACTAAGATTTAATTGGTCTTTCTCTTTTAACCAGACCAGTGGCTGTTTTAATTGGTTTTATAACATCACCACTGTTTATTTTCATTTATGAATGATGTTGTTCTGTCAATTTAGTATGTCGTTTTATTTTGATATTCTTTTGTGCTGCTTTTGCTACCTTAAGTTAATTTTGTTGTTTAGCTTAATTATTGTTTATGGTTTGCAAAGTTATTGTCCTGTAAGCCGCTTTGAGTCCCCTCCAGGAGATGGTACAACTTCATGATACAAATGAATTTGTTGTATTTTACTGACACAAAAACATAGTATGTCACAGCAATCGAGACATATATGCTGGATTTCGTATCACAAAATCACAAGTCGAACACTTCTTCTTCTTGTTACTACTACTACTACTACTACTACTACTATTATTAAAGAGTGCTATGTCTGCCTGCCTGTAAACAACTTGAAATCAGAATGGTTCTACTGGACCTTAATCTGGAATTAACTGCTACTGCTTATGATTTCAATGTACTTTAATTCAATGTTTTCCTAATAACATTTTCCTGCATTCATGTTTGTCACTAGTCTTGAACACTTTTGTAGAAATTCGGAAAAACAGTGGAATAGAAAAACACAAACAGCAGGAACTACTTTATCCAATCTGCAAATGAATAACTGCTTTCAATATTCAATGCCAAAACTCAATTTCAAGCATTTTCTATACAGCCGAGGAATATTAAATTTAGAATACTGAGAGTTATAGACTAATCATGTTAAAAACAAGTATGTTGCCAAAAAGAGAAACTGCTTCTGTGATTTATGAGTTTTTTTAACGAATCTTCATACTGCATTAGTAGGCTGTAGTGCCAAGTCTATCCTCTGAGCAGACAATCTCCTGAAGTGGTCGACATGTGACATGTAAAAGCTAAGGCTACAATTATCAATAATGAGGCTTCTCTACCCAAAGAGTCCTATTTCTATCACTCTGGCATGGAGCCCCCAGTGATGTAATGGGTTAAACTCTTGTGTCGGCAGGACAGCTGACCGAAAGGTCAGCGGCTTGAATTTGGGGGACGGGGGCGAACTCCCATCTATCAGCTCCAGCTTCTCATAAAGGAGACAAGAGAGAAGCCTTCCACAGGATGGTAAAACATCCGGGTGTCCCCTGGGCAATGTCCTTGCAGACACCAGAAGTGACTTGCAATTTCTCAAGTTGCTCCTGACACCAAAAAAACAAAACAAAACAAAACAAAAAAATCACTACTGTCAAGAACCGAATCTTTATCTTTAATATAGTTTTAGATGGAGATGTACAAAGCACTTTAATTATATCTTTGTATTGATATTTCATTTTCTAATATTGGACACATTCTCCCATAGAACTAATGAATTAATAAAAAAAAAAAAACCAAAGAAAATTTTCACTCATTTCGAGTTGCCAAATTCAACAGGATGGTGAGCAGTACACAGCTGCCACACAGTTATTAAAGATGAGAAGCATTCCCCCCAAAAAACCTTTTTTAAATGGTGGTGACCTGAACACACAGAGACTCAAAGCCAGAAGTTTAACAGCTTGAGCAAGTACCCTTCCCTGGGCAGGCAAATGTGCCAAGCTTCTTTTACCTATAATTCAGCTGTCTAAAATCAGAGCTTGTTAAAGTTGCTATTTTTATTCCAACTGTTAGAAACCCCTGGGCAACGTGGCTACAACTTGTGTGAGCTGTTACCCAAATAAGCAATGTTTCCAATCTCTGCTGAAAACTTTCATTTTTCTTCCTTTACGTAGTTGAAATATGGGTCCAATTCTTATTTATACTTTGGCAACTGGCTTTTTGCTTTAAGGTATATTTTTGATTGTTTCTGATAAGTATTTTTTAAAACCTCAGATTAGATTTCCGGAGTTAGCTGCCCAGTAGCATTTGATCTACTCTAGGTAAGTTTGGTTGAACAGCTCTCTCCCCCAAACCCTGGCCTACTATTTTTTGCACCATAGGAAATGACATATTAGTCCTAAGATTTCATTAGATGACAAAAGTCTAAATAATGCAGATGTACCCCAACATCTTATAACACCAAGTTTTCTCTATAATCCCATTTTTTTATTCTTTAAAAAATAATCTTCATACTCTATTAGAGTGAAACAATGGCACAATTCGTATTCCATAATAAGACTCTTCTTGGTCCAAATCATTGTGAGTGCTCCAAAGTATAGGAAATTCTCACCCACTCAAGTCTTCATTTGCTAAAGTGAATGGGAAGTCCCCAGCAGTGGTGGTTTCCAGTGCATCTTTAGGAGCTGAAACCATTATACACTGATGATCCAAATGTTAATTTATTTTACCAGTTCCTCCATTAATATCTTCTTTGTTTTACTGCTGAAGAGACCAAGAGAGCATTCAAGCAAGAGACTTGTTCCATGACTGTTTTTTAAACCAGCCTGTACTGATATTTTGAGACACTGCTACCAGTTAAAGCATTTGTATGAGCGCCAAATGACACATGCAGAAGTCAACTTCGATCAAGCTTTACACTCAATCATACAGCTTTTGGAGGTTAATTTTTTAAAAATGTGCCAGCAACAGACTGAGATGATAATGTGAATTCAGCCTCTTTCTGAAGAGCAATGAATATTACACAGCACTGAGAATAGATGCGGAGAATAATATGAATCTCTCTCCCGACCAAAAAGAATCGAAAGAAAAACAAAATTTGGGGAATTAGTTATTGAGTCACTACTCAAGGGACAGGTGCTCGCCAAGTCATTAACATTACATATTGCTTTCCCAAAGTTTATTTATGTTAACAACAGGTTTCACGTAATCCACAAAATTAAATATCAGCAATTTATCTCAAACCAATTACATTTGCTGTAAAAGTAGACCGGCTTTATAGAAACAAATTGCATTTATGTAGCAGCTTCCATTTTGCACAATCTATATTAATAGAAGGTAGAATTAATTTTAATGAACACCAGGAAATTCAGTTCCCAAAATAAAAAATGTCACTTTCATTTGTACCATTTAAAAAGCTGGTCACCCAATTCTGCTAGTCTAAGCTCTGCTGATGCTTTATGGCAAGGGCTATGTGGTACTGCACATTACTGACAGAAAGTGTGTCACTTTGTCCATGTGTGCCCATGGTTACTATCTCATTTATCATGGAAAGTATTGTAAGTTTTGTTAGCACTACACATAGAAAAGTCCAGGGAGACATCGGTCTTGAGTACTTTCTTCTTGCCCGTAGAATATCAAGTATAAATTATGTTATACATATTGCATTTCTTAAATTCTGGCTATCTTTCCAATCAATACAGAACAAATTACTCTTTCTTCTGCATTAAGTGAACTGCTTTTGCCGGAGTCCCAGAACAAAAGAGAAATCCCAATAACGTACAGCATATTTATCAAAAATGATGTTCTGGTTGCTTATACTACAATTAGTACAGTCAGTCAATTATATTTTATCCTGCAGGCACTAAAATTTAACATATTTTGTATAGTTTTAAATAAGGAATTAAATATACTCAAATTCTGCAGTTTTAGCCACTAAATTACCAGCACACTGACAACACCTTCATCAGTCACAAGATATATTAACATTGGGGAAACCTCCATCCTCTCAAGAGGATTAAATTAGGATATCTAGATAGTATTGAATAATATTTAATGTGTTTAGTTAATGTTTCATGAAATCTTGTGCATAATTTCAAGGTTGTTAACAATCGAAAGGTAAAACATTATCATTAAACAAATTACCAATATGATATCTAAACAACAAGATCAATTGTGGCAAGTCAAGAACACAAAACTTTGTCTTAACCTGTTTCAAAACTGTTTTTCTTTCCCCTTCTTCTTCCCAACATCCACAACATTTCACAATAGGCCCCAATCCCATTATTTGAATCTGGAAGAAGACAGACATCCTGTACATCACACATAGCCATAACCATCTAAACAAGATGGGTTCCCTTGTAAATTAAGGGCCGTTTCAATGAAAGCAGAACAAATGATTTCCCAATCACAACCATATCACATATCACTATACTCCCAAGAAACAGTCTGGGAGATTATTATTAATAATCCACTAGAAATCACATATCTCAAATACATCTTAATTGTACAATTTTCACTGCAAAATGCCTAGCCGAAGGGTTTAAAACAGGTAGACTGTATTCCCTAGAAAAGAAATAAAATATAAAAGTCAGGCATGATTAGGACTTCCAAAAAATGCTGTACATCAATGCTACTCAAGGAAGTAGTACATGGTCAAAGAGTCACTCACTACTGTTCAACGGTGAGTTTCCAGGAAAGCAAAAACAACTATGTCAATTGGCAGAAACACAGTGCTAGTCCCTGTCACATTTGGAAAAACAATTGCTACTGCTCCAGATCATATAGCCTAAGACACACTACTATATGGCATTAAACCTATCAAGTCCAGTGATAGGAAACAGTGTACCAAAATAAAACATCAGTAGCCAACCAGTTCCATTAACTTATGTTTTCCTTAGCCCCAAACAAATGTGCGGTATTTTAACTCCACAACAATCAAAGCATAGGCTTCCTTGGATGTAAAATCCCCGGGACAAGGCAATATTTTACAAAGCCAATTTAACTGTGCACACATTGAGACAACAGCCTCTCTTAAAAACAATTTAGGTGTTGGTGTACATATCTCAAAGCTAGGTATATACACTGGCTATATACACCTGCAAAATGTTATAATTATTAGTGTATTATATTATGCCACACTTTTACTAAACCACACACACAGAGCAAGATTTTATGAATGGCATAGTAACAGTCGGCTTTTAAGAGAATATAATGTAGAACATTTTGATCCTGATAAATAATGAATTTTAGTGAATTAACTATAAGAGGTTGAACTGTTGCCCAAGGATGCGATAGAATCATCTATTTCACAAAGAGAGGCAGGACTGTCGTAAAAAAGTGGTACGCGAGAGCAGTATACTCTTTCTCACTGCTAATTGTGTGGCATTGAGATGCTATGAGGCCATGTTTATGGATTGTTTTTCACTTCCAAACAGGACACACATTTGATGATTTTCTGAATAATAATGCTCTACTATTTCACTATTTTTCTACTTTAGGGAAATCATCCTCTATAATATCTTCTCCAGAGAAATATTGCACCATGATAATGAAAAGAAGTTACCTAGCATTCATATACCGAATATGAAAATGGGAGACTGTTTTACAGAATCCAATGATATTAAAGGGATCTCTGGTGTAAATTCCTATTTTTCGCCACCTATTTCCTTCTGGGAGGAATACGTGGTGATCACAATTTCGAATATTTCTTTAACCCAGCTGGCTGGTGGAAGTATAAGGGTTTGTTTTTGTTTTTTTTGCTTTGTTTTGTTTTGAAGATTTGTGGAAGATTTTTATGGTCATTCCCATGCATGGAAACTTCAAATATATCAGAGCAAGAGTAGAGACAACCAGTATAACATGATGCAATATCTACTATCAGGACCTAATCAGTAAGACAACATTAAACTACAACTGTTTTAGGTAAAACAGGAAATTGTTGCTTAAGCAGGAAAGGACAAAAATGCCAAGGCTAATATACAAGATAATGAGGGGAAAGGTCAAAGAAAACATGTGGGCCTGATGTTCTTTCTCCGCTTAATAAACTATGGTTTATTGAGATCAATTTGTTAAACATGAATGAGTTCAGTAGATTATTATTCCAAGACTGCAACCCATCCATAGTTGTCAGTAAGTGTCACTGAACATTTGACTATAGAAAAAATACAGATTGGTCTGTAGTTTGTCCATGTAAGTGTGTACATATTGGAAAAACCAGCTTTCTATACATTAGTACTAAGTACACAGTATTTTGAACATGTAGAGCCTCCTAATGATAAATAATAAATAATTTTAGTGGCCAACTTGACTGGTAGGACAACGTAAGAAAATTTTCATACACACACACATCAGTACATAAGTAGTAGTTCCTTTTCTTTACCAAGGACCTCCTTTGAATATCTTGTGTTGTTATGACTCAACTTAAGATTTAAAAGTACATCAAATATTTATTTAAAGGTGCTCATCAAGGGTCTTCAAACATGGGGAGAAAGGAGAAATATGTAAATGCACTTACACCTATAATATTTTACTGCAATAATTCTATATGAATTTTAATAACAATAATAATGCCTGGTATGACAGTCACAGTCACAAAGCTAAGGCAGCAGCAGCAGCTGCGACGTCCTGGAGCAGAGATGGCCTCAGTGCCTCAGGAAGCAGCAGTAGCTGAAGGAACTAGACATAGTTCCTGTGTCATGGCCAGATAATTTCTTGGTCAGGTTTGGACTCACAGAGGCTCCTACCCTCTACAGAGGTGGCAGACCCATTAAGATGGTCCACCCCAGGAGACTTATGGATCCGGATGGATTCCTGATATCTCTTGGGGAATTTCTGGCCACCAGGAAAGGTGATCCTATTGACGCCCTAGTCAAGCTCTGGAATACAGAGGCAACCAGGGCTATCAATATGATCACTCAGAAGTGTCCTCTTTCCCGATGTGGAGCTAAACTAGCTCCCTGGTTGTCCAGTGAGCTGTTAGCAATTTAACAAGAGGGAAGGAGACTATAGCGCAAGTGGCAAAAAACTCAGAACAAATCCAATTTGAAGAAAATCAATGGCCATTGCAGACTATATGGATTGGCCATACAGGCAGCAAAAAACAACAACTATGTATTCTAGTTTGATAGTTGCGGAGAAGAATAGACCTGAAGACTTGTTCAAAGTGGTTCAAAGTCTGGTAAAACCCAACATAGATGATCTTCCATTCCACTCAACAGCTCACTGTGAAGGCTTCACATCCTATTTCGCCACCAGAATTAGTCAGATTAACTCTGAGTTGGTTTGGTACAGCTCCTGTGACGCACCGTCTGGCCCTCTTTTTATGGATCACTTTTAATTGGTTCTTCTCGGGGTGACAACAAGATCCTTGGAGAGGTCAAGGCTACTATTGGTATCCTGGACCAGTGTCCCTCCTGGCTTGTTAAACAAGCTAGGGGGTACAAGCCGTCGCTAAGGGAGCTCACCAACACCTCACTCCACCAAGGCAAGGTCCCCACAGTTCTAAAAGAACCAGTGGTGAGACCTACATTTTAAAAAATCCCTTAATTCGATCCCTTAATTGCCATACATCAGCAAAATCCTGGAATGGGTGGTGGCCAGACAACTCCAGGGGTTCTTGGTTGAAGCTAATTTTCTAGACCCATTTCAATCTGGCTTCAGGCCAGGACATGGAACAGAGACGGTTTTGCTCACCTTGGTAAACTAGATAAGGGGAGTGTGACCTATTTGGTTCTCCTTGACCAGTCAGCAGCTTTCAATACCATCACCATGGTATCCTTCTGGAGCGACTGATGGGAATGGGGCTGAGAGGCAGTGTTCTGCAGTGGTTCCAGTCTTTTTTCTTTGAATGCAGCCAGAAGGTGGTGTTGGGGGAGTCCTGCTTGACCCCATGGCTGTTACACTGTGGGGTTCTGCAGGGCTCATCACTTTCCCCAATGTTATTTAACATCTACATGAAACTACTGGGAGAGATCATCCAGAGTTTTGGAGTTTGATATCACCTATACGCAGACAATGCCCAATTCTACTACTCCTTTTCACCAGACACTGCCTTCTCCTGCTGCTATCACCTAATACATTATTTCTTTAATTGTTTATTTCTTTCCTAAATCACCCACCACCAAGCCTCCTTAGAGATGTACTGGTGGAGTCACTACATTTGATGTCACCTCAGTACCATAATTTATGGTATTTCACATAGGCAGGCACCCAGCCCATAGCTCCTATGAGTGAAAGCCCCTGAGAAATGGTAGAATCTAGTCTTGGTTG
The DNA here is from genome assembly GCF_037176765.1 of Anolis sagrei. Lineage (NCBI taxonomy): Eukaryota > Metazoa > Chordata > Lepidosauria > Squamata > Anolidae > Anolis > Anolis sagrei. Next base: position 182,453,313 of record NC_090024.1, read on the forward strand.
CTTTCTCATGCCTCTTGAACAAAGACAAGCGCTTCTTTCTGAGGAAGGGAAGGAGTCAATAACCCTGCCAGACCCCTTTGGAGGGTAGAGCCATTCCATCCCCATCAATGTCTGCAGTGGACAGATAGAGAAGGGGTTCAGCTGCCCAACTTGCCTGATCCCTGTGGCAGAGCAGCCACACAACAAACAAAGCACAGAGCAAGCCAGCCTTTACTTTGGCTCTATTACTGTGAGAAGGAGGTGGGCTGAGCTATCTTCATATCTACTCTGTGGGAACGTCACAGCGACCCAGGGATCTGCAGACTACAGGTTAAGAACTCTATAGCACAAATGTCAAAGCCCGCAGGCCAAATTCAGCCCACCATGTCATTTTATGTGGCCCATAAGGTTTTCAAAGCAAGGGCAATACAGTTACATTCATATAGTCTTACAATTACAAACACCCCCTTGAAGGCAACCATAAGCCTGATGTGCCCCCTGGTGAAACTGAGTATGACATCCCTGTACCTTTACAATGGTATGTAAAAAAATATCTTATGCCATTAATGAATCTCAGAAAGACTTCCTTACAGGATCAATAAGGACCGGATAGGCATATCCATTCCTAAATGGGTAAAATAACTACAACATCAAAATTTTTGTCATGCACGGGCATTTTAGTGGTATTCTCATCCATTCATTGTAATTTTTATCATTTTTTTAAACTGACAGCAATGAGCTCTAGATTCAAGAAAATACCACAGGATGCCCCTGAGACTAACTATCATTTGATTCACAAGGGGAATATTGAGCGGAAATTAAGGACAAACATAGCTAATTGCTGGGGGGGAAGTATGTTGCCAAGACAAATAAATGTGGAATTAGTCCTTCAAAGGGAACTTAACATTTTCTTTAACATTGGATGAAGTCAATTAACACTAACTGAAACCAAAAATCTTAGGATTTTTCTTCAATAAGCATTGAAGGAAACAATCTCCTATTCTGTTCTACCAGCTACACCTTTCCGACGGGTAGCATCCAAGTTAGCACTGAAGGTAAAGGAGAACCAAAAGGCTTAAAATGTACCACTCCTGGAGGATTGTTTAGACTGTACCTCACCTCCCTCTCTGTGTTCCAACCTTGTCTCATCCACCTTCTCCTTCCCTTTCACACCTCATGTTGCTGACATGCCTCCCTTCCTTTCCTCCTGGTACTCTTGTGATTGCACTTCCCCCCCTTCTGCCACCATATTTCTTTCCATTATACCATGTACTTACTTCACTTGCTTCCTGTGCCTTTCTGCTTAGTGGTTTTCTTGGAGTTGGTGCTATGTATGGAAACAAAGATAGTTTTGATTCAGCAAATGAATTTTAACTTCTTTGGCTGATTTTCTGTTGCAACCTAGCTGAAAAAATCAGAGGTTGGTATAGACATCCAAGACCTGGTTACATTGAGACCTGACTCCTGCCACAACTCTACATGGGCTTTGACATTTCATTTGTTGCAGAATTCAGAACTCTGGTTGCTTGTGGGATGCATGTTTTCTCAACAGATATTATAGCAGTTATACTCATCAATTTATTTCCAGGCACAACTGAAAGTGCAGGTGGTTTACTGTTAATGTCTTATAGGATGATTGGCTGCACCTATATGAACATGACTACTGGTAAGCTCTATTATATTGCTAAGCTCCTGACTATTTTTCTTTCCTCATCCTTGTAAAATCATTTACTACAACCTTTCCTAATTGTTTTAAAGGCTTTCAAAGAATGCTTTTAAATGAGCAGACAGGGAGATGAAAATGCCAGCTTTTAATTTTCTCATATTTACTATTATTATTTTAATGTTTTATGTCACTGCTTTAGCTGTATTTTAATTTTATTACATTCTTTTCCTTGAAGAGGCTTTGGTAATAAAGATATTTTGAAAAATACAAACATCAAGTCACTGTCGTAGATAGAGTCTGCCCTGAAACAATGCTTCATGGAATCCACTGCAGTGAGCAGAATAGCCACATGAAAAAAACATGTGCCTAGGAAGGTGGGAATCAGGACAGAGACCTGTAGCACAGGATCAAGATAGCAGGCAGTCATCGTTTTTTCTTTTCTCTTTCTATCATGTTTTCAACCTTAAATTTCCTATAGCTCCTTTTTTGACTCTCTCTTACTATCTGCCTAACCAGATGGTTTGTTGTTTGTCAGATAGCATTTGTATAAGCATGCTGCACCACCCGACATTTAGAGACCCTTCTTAAAACCACCACAAAGTAGCATAATAAAATTCAGAATAGAATTTTGTTACTCTATTAAATAATGAATTGTGGACATAAATGTAATTCAAAAATCAATTTTTAAGTAGTGCTACTATTTGTATTTAATAATTAACTGCTGAACAGAAAATGCAAGTTATATTTTGCAGATTTAACTAAAATCAGTCTTTTTCAACTTAATAATTCAATGGTACAATCACAAGAAATGTTCCTTACAAACAGCACTGCAGAATTGAAAATTCTCTATTCGGCCAACATTGATTAATGTCAACAAAATAAATTTGCTTTTCTAACTATTTTGGAAGCCATGTTTCACTGTAACTGATTTTGCATTCTTACATAGAAAAGATGTTGCTATAAGGTCCACAATGTCATAATGTCGGAAGTCCATTTGTCACATGCCATGGTGAAAATCTCCCATAAATCCACCCAAAAAGCTTGGTCAAAGCTAATTTCTGGAGTTGTAAACCTTCTTCCGCAGGATAGCTAAGGTCATTACCAAAGCAAAATGACCAATGGTGACAGCCAACCTTGGAACTAAGATAAAACACTCAACATGGAGTCAGGAAATTATGATGAACTGAAGTAGTCACCCTTCTTGCCATAGATTATCTAATATAACACATCAACCACAACAAATGTATTTAACTCAACTGGAAAAATATGTGCTTTAAGGAATCATAAAACAAAGCATTCTCACTATAAAATCCTCTCCAGCACACTACATGGAAAGTCAGCATTGCATAACAAACAATAGTCAGCTTGACTGTATTACACTGGAGAAAGCTGGCATAAAAGTGCCAAGGGTTGGGGAGAGCAGATATCTGATTTACTCCCTTACTATTTGGAGCAGGCAACATAACCAAGACTGAAAGCCTGTTTAGATACAGAAAGTTAAAGCACAAGTTTTTTACTTCTATCTAAAGGAGGTCTTAAAAAATAAATCGTGGGAATCATTGTTCTACTTAACATTATAGAACATTACACAACAAATCTATGTCTCATGATTGTAGCAAAAATAGTTTCTAACTAAAATATACTTTTATAACGAACAACAGAATCCGTATAACACAATTAGGTCATTACACAAGTTTGTAAGCCATCGACCATGTATGCTCATGGTTGTAATACTAATTGTAAAGCTTCGGTCTTTGAAAAAAAGTGGTAATCATTCAATAGCAGAAAAAGGAACAAATTGAATGCCATAAAACGCAAGCAAACAACAATGATAGGACTCAATCATGGTTTTGTTCAGAAAAAACAACACATAATATATTAGTTATCTTTGGAATACAATGCTAATGTCAGAAGTGTAGTTATTTGTTTTGGACATGTTAGGACTTCATAATGTAATTTCTCATACTCAAATAAAATGCTCATTGGTGACCAGACTCTGAATATCACAAAATCTATTTCCAAAATTTATTTACTTTAGCACTATTATTTTCTCCAGACTGGTCTTACTTTTGAAAGAACCTTCTGAAGAGATAATCAATTGAAAGGCTGACTCTCCAGTAATTTGAAAAGTAACGAGCACCCATTCCAAAATCTTCAACAGGGTTGAATCTCTCAAAACAGAACATCTGTTTCCAACCACCAGAGTGGAAACAAAGACTGAACCACCACCACTTAACTCGATTCCCATGTCATCTGCAGCATTCAGGTCACTATTAAAGATGAGCAGCTAGTCTGGATAGTCTACTAATCAACCCTTTTCTGAAAATATGGACTGCAGGTATAAGAATAAAGGCCATACAGACAAAGGGTACATTTAATTTCCCATCAACATTTTATCATGTTTTAGGAAATGATGCAATTTAAGGTCTGCAAGAGACCTCTTAGTGTAACCTGAACATCAATGTTCAAGCTGATTAAAAGGAGACGATTTCAGAACTAATAGCTAAAATCACATCTGTTTGTTCAGATTGCTAATGATTCCTAATTAACTACACAGCTGAATATTTTGCGCAACACATAAAAACCAGAAGGGAATCAGTCTTGGCAGCCGAGACAATGCATCTTTCAAGTTGATAAGCCTAACCATTTAAGTACTTTCTACTTTGGTGTGAGTTGTGAACTTATTAGCAAATTGCAACAATAAAGACAACTATTTGATTGTGTCTGAAAGGATTTTAGAACAATTTAGAAAAACACATTTTTCCTGAGCAATGGCAAAAATATATCTTGAGTTATATAGGCAGCGGTAACCCAGTCTACCCAGAAAAAGTCAGAACCATTATTATGCCTCCAGGTATCACTAAAGTAACGAGTATTGGTATGTTATTTGCTAGCTGACAAAAAAAAAGTATTATCCATTTGTCTGTCGAAGGAAACTCTGCTAGTTATTCAATGCAAGTATTCCAAAGTGATTTTCAGAAAAGAAGGGATCCCTTACTTTTATGAGCAGCCAAATTGACTTCAACTTATGGTGACCCTATGCATGAGAGCTGAGCCAGCAGAGTACACTGTTTTGAATGTTCTGATTTGAATTCTGAAACACATACAGTTTGAATACCAACAGTGCTATGGAAGTATTTACAAGGATTGGGCTTTATCATTCATTCCTGCTCTGTTTCATTCTGAGCCAGGAGCCATGTGTGGCATTCAGGTTGAATCCCTGACAATCAAAACTTGCTGAGTACTCAAATCATAGAATCATAGAATAGAATAATAGAACCATTGAGTTGTAAGAGACCTTGTGGGCCATCCAGACCAATCCTCTACCAAGAAGCAGAAAAATTGCATTCAAAGCAGGAGGAAGGATTCAACACTATGGTGATAAAAAGAAGAAGGAGGAGGAGGAGGAGGAGGAGGAGGAGGAGGAGGAGGAGGAGGAGGAGAAGAAGAAGAAGAAGAAGAAGAAGAAGAAGAAGAAGAAGAAGAAAGGGAGAGGGCATATAGAATCATAGAGTTGGAAGAGACCTCATGGCCCATCCAGTCCAACCTCCTGTCAAGAAGTAGGACAATTGCATTCAAAGCAGCCCTGAAAGATGGCCATCCAGCCTCTGTTTAAAAGCCTCCAAAAAAGGAGTCTCCACCACACCCCACTGCTGAACAGCTCTCACAGTTAGGAAATTCTCCCTAATGTTTAGGTGGAATCTCCTTTCCTGTAGTTTGAAGCCATTGTTCCACATCCTAGTCTCCAGGACAGCAGAAAACAAGCTTGCTTCCCTCCTCCCTATGACTTCACCTCACACATGGCCCTTATCATGTCTCATATCAGCCTTCCCTTCTGCAGGCTAAACATGCCCAAATCCTAGAATGTCTTTTAGGAACATGCTGAAGAGAACTTACACAGAAGTTTTAAGTGTTGATCTTTAGAGGTATTCATTCATATACACAGTGTCAACCCACAGGCAATTTTTAATAGGACTTTATTCTAAAAAATAGGAATATACACATATGAGACTAGATTTTACTCCCACTGAAATAGGAGACACCCATTTCTTTTCCTATCTTTTTGCCTTGAAGATTCTAGCCTCTAGCAAAGTATTCACAATGAGGACACATCATTTACAATATGGACATGCTTGCATGGTTGTTTTGAATCTAAACCCTCCCAATAAAACCTTTAAACCCTTTATTTCATTGTGCCATCCAAAACAGTAACAAGGGTCTTAAGATCTACAGTTTCATCTTAGCTTCCCTCTCCCCTCAGGCCTAGTAAGCAACCTGGTTCTCCAGGGCCTTGAATTAGGATGTTGGCATTAATTTTTTTTCTGTTAAAAAGGTAATAAAATGAATGTTAAAGAATTCTTTTTGATCCAGCACTATTCATGACAAAAAGAAAACTCATCTTCCAATTATCCCATCCTTGTAAGCGAAATACATCTAATATACACTTACCAAATCTTTGCATATTATACATCACAGAAAAGAACTTCTGCATTAATTAGCTATGTCATTTTTGCACTACAAATACTAGTTGAAAGAAAAAAAATGACAATATAATTCATTCAAAAAGAAGAGCAGTTTGTGCCGCTGCCTTAAGGGTTTGTTTTTTTTTTTTTCCTGGTGGTCATCAGGGAAATAGAACTGCTCTATTTTCAAGAAACAGCAAGGAAGCAGACAGAAGGCTGGAAATGGGAACGAGAAAGCTTGAATCAGACTGTTCACAGTGAGCTTGCTTCATACTTGCATGCATTCATTTCCCCAAAGCCTCTGAGAACTGCAGGCAACAAGGTAAAAGCTTTTCATTTTGTAAACATTCTATTGCTTTTCAAAAGTTTATCTATTGTAGCTAAAGCAAACATATGCCACTAGAAAAATTAAGCAAGAGATCCCAAAAGCAGCCCTCAAACACTGCCACAGCCCTCCGATACGAGGTGACTAGCAAACAAACAGGAGAAGGGAGATCATGCCTTCTGCACAACCACTATACAGTCAGTCAACATTCGCTTAGGAGAATATGACCGAACCATAAATAGACAAATCATGGGTGAAAGCACTATTCCTAGGGAAAATATATTACTGGAATCCTGAATAACCAAATCCACAAAAGTGAAACCTGCAAATGTGGATGACAGATGAAACTGTAGTATGCACACAGTCCATATCCTTGATATGGACAGGTTGCTTACCTGTAACTGTGGTCCTCTGTAATTCACAGATATAGAGTTTACTGTGCCTGCGCAGACTCTAATGGAAGCTTCCCAAGCTGTGATTTTTCACGTTTTGTCTGTAACCCTGTCCATTCTTCCACATGACATAAAAGGCGGCCTAGCTTTGTGATCCCCAGTTCCTGAGCTACAGTATCAGCTAGAGAGGAGAAGATTTGCATATTGAGGAGGAACGGACGGGTTTGTGTCAATTCACATAGGACCACTCAAAGAAACATGGTTACAGGTAAGGAACTTGTCCTTCTTCTTCGTGGTCTCTGTGAATGCATACCTACGGAAACTAGCAAGTTATTGTCATGGCAAGTAGGACACATGTCAAACCGACACCAATTAAGTGAACCAATAAGGCATTTATTGCACATATCAGTAAGCAGTAGTGCATAAAAGAGTACAAATATAACATCATGGTTCTTGCTTAATAAAGGACTTGAAAAAGAGAACTGGTGTGTCTCTTGTGCCCTTATAACATGGAAAGCAGGCATATATGTAACTTTAGGCCAGGGAATATTTATGACAGGCAGAAGGACAGAATTAACCGGCCAAATGCAGTATCCAGATGAGACCTTGAGTCCAGTCTATAGTGCGACCCAAATGTTAGAGGGTTGGCCCAGACAGCTGCCTTGCAAATGGAGTGGAGTTGCAAGCTGCCTTGCAGTGGAGTTCCATGGAGGAAGGCTGTGGAGGATGCTAGGTCCTTCATCGCTCAAGGCTGGACTGAGGAGGCGGGAGGTCAACCTACAACTGGTAACAGAGTTCGATTGTCGACGCAATCCAACACAGAGACTACAAAGAAAAAAATCTTTTTTTTTTTTGGTTTGATAAAGTCTTTAGACAAGCTTGCTTTGCAGGGTCTTTTTAGCACTTCAGACTGAGTCTACAAAACTAGACCTCAGAAGCATCAAAGAGCAGCTACAACAGCTGCTCTTTGATGCATGTTCTGCTGGAAGGGGATAGGACAAATACAATATACACCCTACCTCAAATAAAAAGAATAGTAAATACTGAGACAATATCAACATTGGCACCAGGGTAGACTCTGAAATAGAAAATAAAAGAAAGCATAGGTATAAATCCCTCCACAATAATTATTTCCTGCCATTTCAAAATCATGTGTGTGTATGTATGTGTATGTGTGTGTGTATACACACACACACACACACACACACACACACATACTGGGGGGAATATTGATGCCATCTAAATATGTATTTTGAAAGAAACATACACCCTCCAGCACTTTTTGGGAAAGAACTATACTAACAATAAATGGTTGTAATTCAGTTAGGATGAGGTATCATGGACCATTTTATTTGCATTCTTGTCACCATCATTTTCAATTTGCATGAAACTGTGTGGTCAGTTCTCCTACAATTTGGCTTGGCTTTCATATCTGACATCACTGAACATTTTTTTCCTCTGGTTTTGGTGTGCATGTGATTTTCTATTTTTTTTTCTTGCTTAAAAAAAACCCCTTTCTGAGCATTTTGGAGGGTATCCTTAACTGGTAATATCTTTTTTCTCTTTCAGCTGTAGATCCTTGAAGTTTTGTCTTAAATCTTCCTCCTCTCTTTCATCTTGATCCTTTCATTCATTCTTCTCATAATCTTTCATATGCTGACAAGCTGAGGCTCTCCTTTCTGACTTCTGCTCAATCTCCATCTTCTTTCTAGTACCTATGGCTGTCTTGTTATTTCCAATAAGACATCTCCTTGCTATCCAAAGCTGAGCTTTATGTCTGTTCTGCAGCACCTGTACTCTCATCCTTTCCTCTTACCCTGAAGAATGTACCTATTCTTTCATCTCCTTAGGTACAGAACATTGACTCTATTTCTTTTTTATTCATGCTACTCTAAAAACTTGTTCTCGGCTCTTAAAAATAATTTTGAATGGGATAAAATTAATTCACTGTCTTCTGCTTCTATTATAGAATTGCACATCATGAAGTCTTAGGCTTCCCCTCCCTGCTTGCAATCCTAAGGAAAAGTTCTAAAACTGACTGATAGATGAGTTGAACTGTGTTCTGTATGCTTCTTGTTCCTAAATATCCAGAGGTGTAGGAGGAGATTGCTATATTTTCTATTTTGTTATAGCTAACCAGCTAAAAATTATCATTCACCCTATCCATTTCTGAGACACCTTTGAATTGGTGGAATAACAAAAAAAATTGCTTTTTCGTGGTCATTTTATGCTGTGCAGAGTAGGGTATTGTATGGAAAGAGAAAATGAAACAAGATTAATATCAGAGGTTTACAGGGAGATCTGTGATGATATTAATAAAGAAAAGGATTTAATATACAATAGGTTCAAAGAAACAACATATATTTCTGTGCTTATATATACTGCAGCCTATTGTTTTAAGAATTGATTGATCTAGTCTAATTCTACTGCCTGCTTCAATATTCCTCTCTCAGAAAAGTTTGCTTTTCTCTCGATTTGTGTTTTGCTACACCTTCTTCACCTAACTCCAATATTCAAAGTTCAATATAGTGCATATTATTATTGCTGTAGCCACAGAAAAATATGTATCCTACAAATATCACTGCCAAGTAATTGGGGTAGTGGGAGAACATAAGGTCAACTTATATTAATTTATATGCCTAGTACACATTCATATTTTTCTCTCACTTCCAATTCTTTCTCCATCTTTTATCATGCATTCTTTAAAATACAATAAAAAGGGGTTTTTTTTTTAATCTGTTCTGCTTCTTATACTACTTTCTACCTCTTTAGATTTGGTTGTATTTCTTTGGTTATACTCCCATCAATGGAATCCAATATGAAAGAAAAGGAAGTAACATTAGTACTTACTCTTTAATAACCATTCAATTCTTTGACTCATTATGGTTTATTCTTTTCTTCCTATCTGTCTTATCATCATGCTGGAAAAGAGTTCTGCTTCAGATTTGGAAGATATTCGAACCAAACTGGGGTTATTCAAACAATTTGGGAAACATCTGAATCATAATTCTAAACAAACCAAAACTGAATTCAAACATATAAAATAGAATGGAGTAACTTTATTGGCATTGTATATCATACAACAAAATTAAATGCCATCCCCAATACACCACATTATTGTCTGAACCTAGCTCCCTCCCGCTATCTATCTATCTATCTATCTATCTATCTATCTATCTATTTAGAGCATTTCTACCCCGTCTTTCTCAACTTCCAAAGAGGGACTCAGGATGGCTTCCAACAGGCAACTATTTGATGCCGACACAATATAATAACGTAATATAAAATACAATTACCATACAGTAAAAACAGTTATAAATATACATTAAAACCATTTGCCGGTTCAAATGGTCATCCAAATCAGTCCACTGCCATCCACTAGAACCTTATCTTCACCAGTAAATCAGTCTATTCTGCGAACGCTTGATCCCACAGCCAGGAAGTGAATTTCTTCCAGATGATCAGGAGGGATGGGGCAGATCTAATCTCATAAGGGAAGGAGATGCAAATCTTCAGGGGCTAAGATCATCCAAGGTCTTGTTCTCAGTCCCGCCTCCTTCACAGGCGTGACTAGTGGGGACGAGAGACAGGGCCTTCTCAGTAGTGGCCCCTTGTCTATGGAACACCCTCCCCAACAAAATTAGATCAGCACCCTCCCTCTTTGCCTTCAGAAAAAAACATGGCAGTGGAACCAAGCATTTGGGCAGTAAGCAGGAAAAGAAACGAACATGGATTATGTGCAATTTGTTATTGGATATTGGAATAGCCTGGACCATGCTTTTGGATCATGTGATTTTAATGTTTATATTAATGTGTTTAAACCCCTTATTTTAATGTTTAAATGTAGTTATGTTTTATGATTTAATTGATAGTTTTATGTTACTGTTGTTTTATATTAAGTTTTCATGTTTTGTAAGGCATTGAATTTTGCCGTGAATATATTGGAAACTGCTTTGCGTCCCCGAGGGGTGACAAAAGCAGTATATAAATGAAGTAAACAACAACAACAACAACAACAACAATAATGAATGTAGGATTACAAAAACAAAATACCCATCCTTCCACATTCTAATCACTATTGCACAACCCAGGTCAGGTCTTCCTTAACAGTAACACCCAGGAACTTAAAACTGGCCAACGGCTCCACTCGATCTCCATTTATAACCAAAGGCTGAATTTCTTATCTATTCCTTCTGTAATCTACTGTGAGTATGTATCAATAGCTCTTGTCTGAGAAATGCTGTATATGTATCCCATCACTGTTTTGTTCACTCCTACATCTGTCCATATTGGCATCTGATGAGCTGAGCTAGCTGGAAAGTAAACTAAAAAGTCTTAATTGTTATAACCCCAATCCCTGTATCCATCTGAAATTTTGATGATATCTACCATAGAGATAACTGATATTTGGCAGATGTAATGTGCTTTTTAGTGACTACTACATTAATTCATCTAATTCTGACAAACAAAGGGAAATTTCACTGAGAAATAAGTGGCATGTACAAATTTAGAGAAAAAAAATAAGACTTGGTTTCAAGTCCTCCTAATTGGTTTAAGCTAAAGTATGGAGATTTTCTGAAGCACCAAGTTCATTTTTGATCCAGAACACCGTTCTGCAGATGTCTAAAATGCAGGTTAGCTTTTCCATTCCAAGTACTTTATCCTTTACATTTTTGATCTTCTTTCTTCTTTGGAACTCACTTTTCCCATTCCCTCCCCCACCGCAGCAAACATCTACACCTCTTCCACCTTTCAAGTGTTTAAAGAGTTCCTGGAAATATATCTTTGCTCAACACGTCTTTAACATTTGATCTCCTCCTCTTCGTCTTCTCTGTCCTCTTGTGTGTCTTTCCCTCCTTTAATAGCCCTTTTTAAAAGACTGTAAGTTTGATGGCAGAGTTCGTTCTTTTCAAGTTAATTGTACACCGCCCAGTGTCTGAGATGCTTTATAAATAATAAATTATGTTACTGTTAGGTACAGTCAAGAATTAGAAAAATAAAATAGCAGGTTTTTCCACCTGCAGACAGACTTCCGGCAGCTACATTATCATCATTAAGCTACTAAGTTTGGACCAGGTTACATCTTTCAGGTTCAACAATCTGCAGGAAAAAGGCACTCTTGTCCTGTATATTGATTTTAGCATCTCTTTTCACTTCTGTAGCCAAGCTATAACTAAAGCTACAGTGACTGTCTTTTGCTTCCCACATCAGCACTAATTTGATTTCATGTGTATTCAGTTCAACTGATGGCTTTGTTGATAGTTGCTGGTGAGTACTCACCTACTTCTACAAGGCAACTACTTTCACCTCTCTACTCAACAATGATTCAAACTCCACTATTCAGTTCTGCTCAATTTCAACTTGCAGCAAATGTTTCCCTTTGGTTCTATATAATCTAAGGTATAAATGAGAATCCATTAATTCTGGATACTAATTTCCCCATAAAAGCACGTATCTTGCTAGAATAGTGCTGAGCTGTGGCAAGTTTATTGCCTTGTATGCTAAAAAAGTGCTTCTGTTTTGTCCATGATTCCTCTCAGTATTTTTCAAGGCTACAACACCCACCAAAGTTTCCATACTCATTTGTCACACAGTTCCCTGAAACATTCCAAGAAGAAAAAATAGTGTGATCATCCTAGAAAAACAGCCACACACCTCTCATTTGTATTTACCAGGCATTCTACTTACCCAAATGGTTCCAGACGAATTGATAACTGGCAAATAGAGGGAGGTAACGTGGAGGAAGTGACAGACTTTGTATTTCTAGGCGAAAGATTACTGCAGAAGCAGACTGCAGCCAGGAAATCGGAAGACGTTTACTTCTTGGGAGGAGAGCAATGACCAATCTCAATAAAATAGTGAGGAGTAGAGACATCACACTGGCAATGAAGATCCGCATAGTTCAAGCAATGGTATTCCCCGTAGTAACTTATGGATGTGAGAACTGGACTATAAAGGAAGATAGATGCTTTTAAACTGTGGTGCTGGAGGAAAATTCTGAGAGTGCCTTGGACCGCAAGAAGATCAAAGGAGTCCATACTCCAGGAAATAATGCCTGGCTGCTCACTGGAGGAAAGGATATTAGAGGCAAAGATGAAGTACTTTGGCCAAAGAATGAGAAGACAGGAAACCTTGGATGCTGAGGAAAATGGAAGGAAAAAGGAAGAGGGGCTGACCAAAGACAAGATGGATGGATGGATGGTATCCTTGAAGTGACTGGCTTGACCTTGAAGGACCTGGGGGTGGTGACAGCTGACAGGTTGCGCTGGTGTGGGGTGGTCCATGAGGTCATGAAGAGTCGGAAGCGACTTCATGAATAAACAACAAAAATGGTTCCTTGTGAGTTATAAACATGAAATTTTGTTTCCCTAATTACATCTTCTATGTGCCATACAATCATACCATGTTACTGTTCATGACATGGATCTTTTTGTCTCTCTGGTGCTGATTCCAAGGAAAGTAAGTAAATCGGCAGACAGCCTCTTTTTTATTGATTAAGAATGGCATTTCTGAACAGACAGCAAAAATTGCTTTTATAGATAGAATATGTTACAATTCACAAGCATTAGCTTGTTATTACAGAGATTTTAATGTATTGCAAGAGGTTATTTACAGTAGCACAGCTACTTCTAGTCCAATGGTTCACAAATTCTCTTTGATGGTTTTCCAGCAAACACACTGGAAAGTAACTGTCCAAAGCCATTGCTCTAAATGTGATACATCAAAATTAATCTGGCACCTGTGTAAGATTTGGCAGTCATACTCAATAAACTGTTTCAACCATGATGTGCCAGTGACTGACAATTCCACCAGACAACACTGGGCATAGAACTTTCTACGGTTCATTACAGAGCTTCACTAGTCAATATAGACTGTTTGCAAGCAGAGTGCTGTCGCTCACCTAATCACTCATTACAAGATTAGTCTAATTGCAAAATCACCCTCTGGAACCACCACAGACAGTTTATTTGCATGTAGAACATTTCTAAAGTAGGAATTCTTCAATTATTGGGAACATCGCTTGTTAAAGTGGCTAGAATATATTGCATGTTAAGATAATCAAAGGAAAGAAAATTACGTACAGTATAAAATGATTTAGATCGAAATGCTGGCAAATTTGCATTTTCCACTAAAAAGTACTATAACTATCAAACCCCAGAATGACATGCCACTGCTATAACAAACATGCATTATCACTGCATGCCTGGATACATCATCTTGCCAACAATGATTATCAAAATCTGAGAGACACTGGAGAGAAGAAGTGCCTCTTGATTCATCTTCTATTGGAATTCTGCAGACAGCCGCCCTGAGTTACAAAAATGCATCCTATCTGGGCAGCTCATTTGTTCTTCATTTGTATTGTACTGCATTTAACAAGGTTGTGCATAATCTTTAGAAGGCATGCAAATCATTTTATTTTGTGTATCACCTAGGAAATTAAGTGCTGCCTTCTCCTTTATCTCGTTAGCAGAAGTCATTACATCTCTTTTCATAAGCCAAGATAAATTTAACACAAATTCATGGGGTTTTCAGGGGAAAAACCCAGTATCAAATAATACTTAAAATGCATTTAATTTTCTCAGTTCTCCAAATTGTATGCAACGATGCCATACTTACTGATAAGCACCTCAGCTCTCCTTTTATAATACTAGAATAACTGTTTCTCTGGGGCATTGTTTATATTTTTCACAGCTACCTCAAAAGGACACTCTTGTTTTCAGCTGTCAGTAAGTCTTGTCAAACCCTTTAAAAATATATTACCTTGCACTGTTATTTTTCTATTTGTTAACCTGGGAAAAAAGTCAGCTATGCATTGATGGAGCCTGTGCAAGCATATCAGCTCAGGCTTTAGGATGCTGCTTATTATTCTTTCCCTTGAAAGTCAAAGAAACAATTTTTGAAAAGATGACATAACTGTTGAAGGTCAAATGTTTGGGAAGAAATCCAAACTGATTCCTCCATTTACATTTCATGCACCAAAGAATTAGATTAGATTTATTTTATTAACTTGTTTGTAATCACTTTCCAACAGCACGTGTATTGTTCTTAGTGTATTCATTACTGGATATTTTGAACCTTTTTCTATGGAGTCTGATTCCTTGGTCAGAAATTAATTCCTCAGCTCAGATGACTAGGGACTTCCCCACATTGGCCAAAAAAACCCCCCAAAAAAACTTGGACTCACCATGACTGCACAACTGACAGTGTTCACAATACACAGAGACTTTTGGTCAGTATTCCAGACTTTTTGAAGATTTAATCTGACTTAACCCTCTTTAAGGAAAGCTGGGAGGCACTCCACAATATCACAGGCTTTCGTGGGAGTCCCAACAGCTCAATTGAGTCTGTTTCGGATCATTCTCCTGTTCAGATGGACATTGTAGAGAAAGAGAGTGGTCATGATCACAACAGCCCCAGGATCTACACCAGTGGTTCTCAACCTGTGGGTTCCCAGATGTTTTGGCATTCAACTCCCAGAAATCATAACAGCTAGTAAACTGGCTGGCATTTCTGGGAGTTGTAGGCCCAAACACCTGGGGATCCACTTGTTGAGAACCACTAATCTACTCTATCACCTCGTCCTCTGTTCCTGCTCCTCGCCAGCCACTGCTTGGGCTATGAAGCAAATAATACACAGAGATTTTGGTCAGTATTCCAGACTTTTTGAAGCTTTAATTTTACTTCACCTTGCTTTAAGAAAAGCTGGGAAGCCCTCCACAATATCCCAGGGCTACCAAATAATGCCTATTAGATTATTACTTCACTGCTACTCTCCAATGTGTCTACACTGTATTGATATATACTTCTAAAATGGTAGTGAAATGGGTTCTACTTTTTCTGAAGGCACACTGGTTCTCTTTTTAGCAACATCTACACACTTGATAATATTATCTTTAATCATAGCTTTCACTGATTTACTTGGAACTCAAGTTAAACTAACCACACTGAAATATCCTAGATTCTTCTTGGATTTTCTTTTTTGAAAATATGCTTTATTAGCCACTCTCCAGACTGCTGGTACTGAGGCTGATAGTAGGGATATGCTACATATTTCTTTTAGAAAATGGGCAATTTCACATCTGAGTACTTTAAGGACTCCTCGATGGTTACCATCTGGACCCACTGAACTGTAGAAAGTACCAGCTCACTTCACCATGTGCAGTACTGCTGTCTTTTATTCATTTTATAAGCAACATAAGAAAGGATGTTGGCAACCTTTCAAAAAAAAAAAGCAAGTAAAGAGAATAAGAGATGAAGGATCAGGAGGATATCAGAACGGAAACTGTATTCAAGAATAACATGAGACAACTAAGGCAACTGCATACAATACAGTATTTTAAGTGTGAAACTGTAAAATGCCCAAAGAGTAGAAGAAATTTGATGTTACTTCTTATGCATGGGACAAGTGAAACCATTAGATAGAGACAGTGATAATAATTTTACTCTTTGCCTTATCTGAATTAGCTCCCTTAAAATAATATTTAAAATTTATGGTACAATATACATAGTGATAAAGAAAACCATGAACAGCAAATGCAAATTTAGATGCAACACTTTATTTTCAGAATGAGCTCTCAGCATTTCCAATTTAAATGTAAAGCATAAACAAAAACTTATTTATACTATCATATTTATGGTACTGAAGAACATCCAAGTACAATTACTGACAGGAAAGGTTAGGACACAATTCTAAACTCCATAAATTTTCACTGGACAGAAGTATTCAAATACACAGAAAATGTACTAGAATGAGTTTTTTCACCTCATATTCCTGAGATTTGCTATTGCCATACTCTTACCTTCCCATAATTCATTGCAGCCTCCTGAAATAATAACAATAATTTCTGAAATGAACAATCAATCTAAGATTGACTACTCACCCAGAATATTACTGAATTGGTTCCAATTTTTCTTTAGTCATTATTACAATAGAGGAGGAGGCTCATCCCTCTCCCATCCACTCCAATGCACACTGACCCTACCCCTTATTGAAATCCTTGGAACTAGAAGTGTTTATGATTTTTTCCCCAGATTTTGGGATATTTGCATAATGAGATATTTTGGAGATGGAACCCAAGCCTAAGCATGAAAGTCATATATATTTCCTATATAATTTAAACACATAGCCTGAATGTATGTCCTTTTTTTTTTTTTAAAGTATTTTAATAGCTTTTTGCATGAAAGCAAAGTTGTCACTATCTTTGGATAATTGTAGAGCATTTCAGATTTTTTATTCCCGGATACAAGATATTCAACCTGTACTAAATCTAGATTCAATGTACTAATTTAAATTATAATCCTTGAAGACAAAGGGTTTTTTTTAAAAGGCTAGGATCTGATAACGTGTTTAAATGACAGTCTAGGGGTATATTTACATTGTAGAATTATTGCAGTTTGACACCACTTACACTGCCATAGCTCAGTGCTATGGAATCATTGGAGATGTAGTTTGGTAAGGAACGTTCAGCAGTATTAGGCAGAAAGATAAGATCTTGCAAAACCAAACTCCCAGGATTCCATAGCAGTGAGCCATGGCAGTTCAAGTGGTGTCAAACTGTATTAATTTTACAGTGTAGGTGCACCCCAGATTATTGTTTAGTGCAAGATATAGTTTGATTCTAGAGTTATAAAAGATAGCGAACAGGGTAGATTTGGGGGGGGGGGGGTTTCCAGGGACATCTTCAGCTCACAGACACAAACTCCTGTTTTAAAGTAATACTACACTCCTGTAATTGTTTAATCTTGTTTTGTGTATTTTAATATGTCTTTTATAGAAATACATTTTAATTTATATCTGTTATTTAAGTACATTTTAATATGTGTATTTGTGGTATTTTTACAATGCTTATGTGTTTCATTATTCTGAAACCCGCACTGAGCCATGTGGAAAGGTGGGTAAGAAATAAAATTATTGTATCATTGCTGTTGTTGTCGTTACACTGTGAAGATAGAAGATAGAATTACTGCACTCAAAAGTACTTCATACATAATGTTTACATTAACGAGTCTTGCATTCTACATCTTACTATTAAATGTTAAATTGTTGTTACCTATGTAAACATGCCAAGATTTCTCTTTATACTAAGAGAATAAAGGGATAGAAGTAATAAATTAAGGGATAGAACTAACAAATTAACATTAGCCTTTATGTGACAGATTTTACCGAACTACTTTAAATTGCATGAAATTCTTTATTTGTTTCTACAAATCAAGTTTGCTTATATGGTATGAATGTATGGGCCTTCAAGTCACCTGTTGACTTATGAATGTATTTTATGAAGTACAACTTAAGCCATTTCTGCAGAGTCCACTGTAAACACCTCACATTGTTGCTAAAATTTGTGGAAATGTCTAAATCAGTGGTTCTTAACCTGTGGGTGCCCAGGTGTTTTGGCCTACAACTCCCAGAAATCCCAGACAGTTTCCCAGCTGTCAGGATTTCTGGGACTTGAAGACCAAAATATCTGGGGACCCACAAGTTGAGAACCACTGGTCTAGATGGTGTTCTGAAACCTTTTACTGTTACCAAATGTTTCACAATCCAATATTGAGCTAAGGGAACCCCATCTGGAGTCAGGACCCACAGTTTAAGAAGCAGTACTTTGAAATATAGCCTAGAACATCTGGTATTCCTGGAGGTCTACCATCGCAGAACTAACTAGAACTGGCTCTGCTTAGCTTTCAAGATCAGAAAAAACTGGTGCCTGTAGGTTATTTAGGTCCTATATTACATTGTATTGTATGATAAATATAAGAATTTAAATCATTTAGAGATTATTTTAAATCCTGATTACCAAAAAGGTAATCCAGACAGGGTAGCTTTTTTAGACTCACTTTTTACAATTTTCCAGATTAATTGACTTCTATATTTGCTTTCTCCACTTATTTTGATTTTCAGGAAGTTGTACTGATGTTTTAAATGGTTTCTTGGGTTGTTGTTTTGCTCTCTGTCTTAAGAAATGCTGTGCTGTGAGGTGGGCTAAATATATACTTTAATGAATAAACAGGTTTTTTTCTTAAATCAATAGACATTCCACTCAGCACCTAACGTTATGGTTAAAGAAACCTGAGGTACCCCTTTATTAAGTGCCAAGAATGCCTTATATCTTTTAGATACATTGTAGCAGTTGAAGAAATTACAGAGAGCTAGCAGAATAAAATGATTTCTATAATCCATTCCCCATAGTCATGCCTTTTCGTGAGCCCTTTTCCCGACTATTGCCAGAGGCACTTCATTACAATGGCATAGTGGACTGCCTTGTTTTAGACTCTGGACTAAACGTAAACCATGAATGCATGGAAATTACACATTTCAGATGCCAGAAGTTTAAAACAGCCACAATTCTTTTTAATAAGATTAAGGCCTTTTTTTCTTTATCTGACTATGCAGCTAGGAAACAAAATCACTCACCTCCAACATCAAACTGAACACGTCCTAACCTTATTGCCCCTTTGCAAAGTGTAATAACTTTTGTCTAGAACTTCAAAGGTGTTTTTAAATTTAAGTATCAAGGAACTCAGAAACACAGACTCCCTGAATGTATGTCCTTTTTATCAACATAAAAGAACATAGCAGATATATATTCATTTTCCATGAGAAGCCTTAGCTACTTGATTAATAACATGTTAAGAACTATTGTTGGAAGAGGGAGACTTCTTCACTTTCTCAGACACAAGTGATCCTGCAGCTTCTTAACAGTCTGTATTGAAAATTAAATCAAGGGTAATGATAAAATCAATTTAACAAGACTATTAAACAGGCCTGGCAAGTGAACCAGTGAACCTATTGTGTTCATGTATTCTATTTTATAGCTGGAGATGGGCACAAGCTGGGTCATTTTCAACCATCCCATCCTACGTATAATGGTATGCACACTCAATAGAGGTATATTTATTTTCTTCTTAAGATGAATTGCTCCTCAGAATTTTCTATTTGTTACAGTCTCAATTTGAATATGCAACCATTAATGGTATTCCAAAACACTCACTCTTACTAGCAAATAGGTGTTACTGCATGGGAGAACTTAAAGCTTTTTTTTACATTGCAAGTCATAATTGAACAAGGCCAGGGCTTCTTAAACCTTTTTCACTCATGACCTCTTTCCACCCAATAAGTTTTTATATAACCTCTGGTATTTAGGTGTATAAAATACATATACAAATCAACCATTTACTGATAATAAATCAGCATTTTCAAGGTTTGCTAAATTGGCTGGTTTTCCTTGTTATGAAATACAGCTGAAGCATATTTTCAGAGTCCACTGTAAACACTGCATTCCTGTTGCTAACAGACTTGTGTAAATGTCTAAAATGGCATTCAGAAATCTTTTGCTGTTGTCAATTTTTTGTGACCTCAGGACTCAAAGTTTAAGAAGCAGTGATCACGGCAACCAACAGGAATCCTGAGATTACCCTGGAGGAAACCAAGTCCAACAGAAGCATTGGGGCTTGGAAGATTTGCCAGGATGCAACAAGATCAACCAAGTGGACCATCCAAATATTTGCTGCAAACGCCACGTACAGCGCATACAACAGGAACAAAATATCCACCTCTGCTGTGAACTAAATTTTAGATTAAGACTACTTGAAAGATTCTGTTGAATTTTATTGCAACTGAAAGATCATTCAATTGTAAGTAACACAGAACCACCAACACATTCCCGAGAACTACTTTAAGTGTATCCAAGTTAACAGAAATACTTAATGGAACATTTAATTCCATGTATTCCCTTGAAGCAGCAGGTTCCTCATGCCATGGCACATACACATTTTTGAATTTGTTTTAAATTTACATTTTAAAATGCCATGAAAGACTGAAGTTGCCTTGCTGAAGGGAAGAGGTAAAAACTACCAGTAGCCTTTCTTTCTTTTGGCTGGTGACTAGGACAACCTCTTTGTAATCACAGGGCAACCATCTATTCAGGTTGTTAGAATTAGAACTAGTGCAGAACATAATGTTTATTTATTTGCTATCTTGCTTTTCTCCTAGCAGAAAATCTAATGGGGCTCAAAAAAAGGCTAAGAAAAGATCAAATTCAAAAATCCCTGATGAAAAAGGTAAAATACAATTAGCTTTAAAGGATATAAATTCATTTGAAACATAATATTTCAATATAAAATGTTGTGTATGGGGGGGGGGGGTCACTAAACCATCTAATACAGTGGTTCTCAACAAGTGGGTCCCCAGGTGTTTTGGTCTACAACTCCCAGAAATCCCAGCCAGTTTACTAGCTGTTAGGATTTTGGGGACTTGAAGGCCAAAACATCTGGGGACCCAAAGGTTGAGAACTACTGGTCTAATATCTATTTAAATAAAAATATATTTATCTGCTAGCAACAGGAGAACAGAGAAGGGCCCACTGAAACCTCCCAAGCAGAGGAATGGGACTATGAGAAGGTGTTCACCCAATGATTTTAAAACTCAGGCAGGTTTGTACAGGGAAATTACCATCTTTCAATGAGTTTGTGTGTAGCTCCCAGTATTTTGCAGGCAAAACAGCCTCTAGACATATTGGCTAGAAGACTGCAGAAGATGCAGCCTTCCAAAAAGTAACCATTCTGAGTTCTGGTCTAGCATTTTGTATTGCGTTCTACAGTGGGTTGATGTAAGTTCAGAGGCGAAGCTGGATTATAAGTGCCAAAACATGCACTTTCAGAACGATGGGAAAAAAACAGATATTTGGTAGAGGACCAAAATCACATTTTTCTATATAAAGCAGGGATGGATGACTCTGGAAGGTCAAAGCACCGGTCATGACCAGACACTGAATTGTGGTGATACAGCAGAAGCTACAAAAGCCACATGTTGGCTTTAAAACACAGTAGACATTTGGTTTCATTTTGAAGCCAAATAATACCCTGGGGTAGAGGGACTTAAAAAAAAAAGCTTATTCTAAAATAGATGTATTTAGTCCATACAGCGACTTTCAGAATGGTAGTATGTGTTTTCTCCTGCTACCAAACTGATGAAATTAGATGGCATGGGGGTAAATTCTACAGAGGAAGCTGCAAAAATCAGTAAGGGGCTATAGATCCAGAGTAATACATTTTTTGTACTTGAACATGGGTTTAGCAAGAGCATATAAAACATAGTTGTATTAATTAAAGTTAAACTGATTCAGTTCTATAGTCAAAGCCTGGTTTAAGAAAGATTAGAGTCTCCCACCAGCTCCCAGCAATGCTTCCAATGCACATATTTAAATATCATCTTGCGAATTAACTATTCTCATTAAATATAATTATCTTTCCCCCACAACACGATTTTTTAAGAAACCCACAATATCCTTGCCCCAAACAAAGAGCCTCAATTAATTCCTCCACCTCACTTAGGGTTTCAGGTCAAAAATAAGCATTTATTCTTCTGCAGTTCTACCCGCACCAACATTTGAAGGAAGGACTCAAGAATTGACTTTGATGCCCTGTGATTCTAGGAAATTGCTTTTGCACTTATCTGGCAATTTTTAAAAGATATGCTGTGGAACGACTTGAGATTTCCTGGACAAATTCTTATTCAACTAGCCTTAAACAAGTCAGCGCCTATCAGTCTATCTTTCTTCAAATGGATGCTGCGAAGATAAGTAAAACATTTTATACACTGAAAAGTGCTATACAACCAGAGGGATATCTACAGAACAAAATTTAAACGCTAGACCTAAATAAGATAACTGAACTCTACCACATTTAATGTTATGAATATTCATGCACTCCAAAGTTATCTCAATACAGACAGAAATTGGTATTACAAAAGCGCAAGAAGTTAGACCATGTGTTAGCATCCTACAGCTTTCTCTTTATCCTCCACCGACTGATTTGGAGCATAGACAATGGTGGTTTGATGAATTGGACTCTAGTTATCTTCACAGATTTCTTTGTCATTTAAGCGTATTGGTATTTTTCACTGGGAAAGCTTTACTCTTAACACATTTTTTCTAACGTCTTTGGACATTACAGAAATTGACTAATTTACTGGCATGGAAGAATTTATTCCTAACAAGTAATTTAGTAGAAAATTGACTATTTATCTCTCATTAAAATGTGCAAAGTGTTTGTATATGGTTAGAAAGACATTTCCTTGTGTAATTTTTTTTTCTTTACATCAAATCCCTTGCATATTTCTCCATCAAATAATAAATGCAGATGTGTTTAATAAAAAACAACAAAAACAAATGTAGCTAAGGCACAAAGGAAGAAGACATGATAACTTCATTTACTGAAATACGTATTTATTTATTTATTTATTTCCAGTATTTCTATCCCGTTCTTCTCAATTGCCAAAGGGGGACTCAGGGCGGCTTACACCGGTAATGATTCAATGCCGCAACAAACTAAGAATATAAACAATTATAACAATAATTTAAAAACCATAAATAAGACAATTGAATTAAAAACAATTTAAGCAAGATTGTCAAACCATATAGTCATTTCCAGTCTAGATCATCATCCAAAGTAACACATTCTGTAAGGAAACTGTCCTTCCAGTTTATGGTATGCATAAGGCAGATTCATTCCATTGCATCTTACATAAGCGGAGCCCCGCTGACTTGCACCAAATGTGTCCTAATTTTTTCAAAGTGATCCACAATACGCTTTCAGGAAGGTATGCTGCTCTCTGCCCCGGAGTGTGGTGGAGGCTCCTTCTTTGGAAGCTTTTAAGCAGAGGCTGGATGGCCATTTGTCAGGGGTGATTTGAATGCAATATTCCTGCTTCTTGGCAGGGGGTTGGACTGGATGGCCCGTGAGGTCTCTTCCAACTCTTTGATTCTATGATTCTATGATTCTATGATTCAAGGTGTGCTGTTTCTGGAAATGGATGTGCCACCTAGTTATCAAGAGGAAAAGTCTTCAATAGAGACATCATCATGGATTTCTCTAATATCCTTTTAAAGGCATCAAACCTAGTGGCCATCATTTATTACATATTGTGACACTGAATTTATAAGCACATAAGCAAACAAGCATGTAACTCTACAGACAAGAAAGGCAATTTATCATTAAGGTTCCTGCAGTTTCCTCTCTGTCCTCACATTGGTATGAACAAAACATGCACATTAGAAAATCAGTAAAATCTGTCATCCAGTCAAGACTATTATTGATCTTGAAAAACAGACAATATTTTCTTGATGGTACAGAACTTTAACTGTTTGAGTTATTGATTTAATTTTTAAGGCTGATAGTAAATTTAAGGCTTAGCTAGAAATTTTGTAGGCTTAACTGTTTATTAACCAAGCCAGTTTGGCTAAGAAAACTAAGCAGAATCATTGCGAAAAAATGTAACTTTCACATTTACATTATAGGCCTGGTATATATAAAACTGCAACCTAGCCTCGTGACCATGCTTAATAGTCTTTGGACATGTCCAAGGAGCAGAGATACTAGGAGTCTCAGCCTAATGGTAACCAGAAGGATATCAAACATAGTGAGAGATGGTGAAAGGCAAGCAAAGCAGATTTAGTCAATATTTCCAGCAAGGACTAGTTTCTCAGCTGGCTTTCGGGTCATCCATCTAATCTGATCTGCTAAAGGGAACTAGAAGAAATCTGACAGATCGTCAACCAATTGAAGGAGGAATGGTCTTTAAACTGCAGCTGAGTACAAGGGAGAGAAGCTTGGTAGAGGACCCTTGCCTATGGACTTCACAGGTCATTAGGCTTGGCCTGGGAAGATATTACTTTTCTTTGGTGAAAGCATGAGCTGCACCTCAAGATAATAACTGAGTAAACTGAGTTTGTAATGAAGGCTAAGTCAACATTTTTGGTTTATGATTAGACTTTCTTGTTTGCTATGTCTGAACTGGAGATTTGCCAATGTAGAGGGTTATGATATTGTGGGTGGGCCTTTTCCAAACATGAATAATCTGACTGAGATTTACTGAATGGAAACCCACCAAGTGACCTTGACCAAGTCACTCTCTCGCAACCTCAGAGGAAGACAATAGCAAAAACCCTTCTGACCAAATCTTGCCATGATAGAGTATGCCATAACAACTTGAAGACACATAACAAGGCAACAATAAGATGCTCTTTTGATGTTAAAATAAATCAATAATGCTGGTTTACTCTGAAAATGGTCTCTTTGCTAAAACTGAATTATTTTATGTACCATTTGGGCTGTAGGGAAACTTCCTATGGAAAAGCAACTGAATAAAGACATCAGTTTTCAAATCAAAGCCACACAGAGCAATTTCAGGGCCTGTTATCTTTCATTGTGCATTAAATTATACACTGCATCATGATTAGGGGGAAGAAGATGGACAAGTCTTCAAACATCTTGATTAGACGCACATTAAATATATATTTGAAAGTGCTCGTATTCAAAAATAACTCAAATGAATACGCATAACTTTAGCCTCATATATTTGTCTCAAAACATTCCAATGTTAAATCATTTCAGAACGACAAGACATTTAGGAGGGGAACGAAACAGAAACCTCTTACCTAGTTCTTGCAGTAAGTTTTATCCTCACATGACTTCATAAAACTAATGCCATCCCCATGTACATTGTGGAGAAATATGGCTCCAACTTTAGAGACACAGTATGGTGTAACGGTTTGAGTGTTACACTATAAATCTGGGGAGCAGTGTTGGAATCCCCACTTGGCCACAGAAATCCACTGGATCAACTTGGGCAAGGCATACTGCCTCAGACTCAGAGGCAGGCAAAGGCAAATCCCCTCTGAACAAATCTTGCTAAGAAAGGCCAATGATAAGGTCCCTTCCATGTTGCAATTAAGTTGAAAACAATTTGAAGTCACACAACAACAAATTAAAACAACAACAACAGCCTGCTAGTTTGCTACACACAGGAATTTCATATGATCTGCACCCTAGTGCAGGTAGTACTATAGCTATGGCACATGAGGGCTGAAATACAGCTGGGTCACTTAGGGCTCAAGGTACAAAAACTGTGGCATGCTAGCTCCATTCTCTTCTGTCAGAGTTTTTATCATTTCTTAAGGTCACGAAGAGTCGGAGACGACTGAACGAATGAACAACAACAAGGAACAAGTAGAGTAGGGATCAGGGCAGCCAGCAGTAAGAGCCAAAGCATCTGGCTAGCATTGTATAATTATAGCTAGGGTGAAGTAACTGTTGGGGTAATAAAGGAGCAAAAGAGTTACTCATTGTAGAAGTGTTGCAAGGTTGGAGTTTGTTGTGGTTGGAGTTCTGAGAGGCTTGTGGCTTGAGAAGACTGAAGGTTGGAGCATCAAGAAGAAATGGACTACAAAACCAGCCTGCTGCAAGTAAGAAGTCTCCAGTTATCTGTACATATCAGGAGAAGAAGTCTGGAGAAGTATTCCAGTCTTCAGCCACTGTAAATAGACTCTCTCTCTGTGTGTGTGTGTGTGTGTGTGTGTGTATAAAATGTAATGTTCGTTTGTGGGATTAACATAACTCAAAAACCACTGGACGAATTGACACCAAATTTGGACACAAGACACCTACTAACCCAAGGAGTGACCATCACTCCAAAAAATTGATTTTGTTATTTGGGAGTTGTAGTTGCTGGGATGTATAGTTCACCTACAATGAGAACATTCTGAATTCCACCAATGCTGGAATTGAACCAAACGTGGTACACAGGACTCCCATGACCAACATGGGCATTGATGGGCATTGATCCTGAGTTTGGGAGTTGTAGTTCACCTACATCCAGAGAACGCTGTG
The DNA here is from genome assembly GCF_037176765.1 of Anolis sagrei. Lineage (NCBI taxonomy): Eukaryota > Metazoa > Chordata > Lepidosauria > Squamata > Anolidae > Anolis > Anolis sagrei. Next base: position 182,479,806 of record NC_090024.1, read on the forward strand.
GACTCAAACAATGATGGATCTGGACCAAACTTGGCACGAATATTCCATATACCCAAATTTGCAGACAAATTGAGTTTGGGGAAAATAGACCCTGACATTTGGGAGTTGTAGTTACTGGGATTTATAGTTCACCTACAATTAAAGAGCATTCTGAACAACACCAATGACAGAATTGGGGCAACCCACACAGAACCCGCATGATCAACAGAAAATATTTAAGGCCACCGAATCCAACTCTCTTCAGCAGGGCAAGAAAACGTAATCAAAGCCCTTCTGACAAAGAGCCATCCAGCCATAGATATAGATAAATATGTATTATTCACACACAGAGAGATATAGTGTCATAGATTTGAAAGGGACCCCTACAGAAGGACAATGATATGTTGCCTGTTTCAGAGTTGGCAAACCAGACAATCTCCACGTCAACACTGACAAAGAAACAGCAAGAAATACCATTTACCCACAAGCATAAAGAAATTACATATATTAGAAACCAGAACCATCTCATTACTTTATTTTCCAGATCACCAAACTGGGCCACAGCAACGCGTGGCAGGTGACAGCTAGTATATATATATATATATAGAGAGAGAGAGAGAGAGAGAGAGCTGCAAAGACAAAGGTGTGAGTTTGCTTCTTGGTCGGAGGGGGAAAGCTTCCGTGACTGTTTGTGAGTACACACTAGTCTTCATCGCGACATCTTCTAGGAAGATACGCAAAATTTCATGTTTGTTCAGACTTTGATTCTTTTACGGAGCCAGTCCCTTGCAATATCCAGTGAAGAAAGAATGCCAAAAAGAGAGGGAAAGACGACTTAAGGAACATTGTTGTCAGGGATATTCTACAAAATGTCTACATGAAAACATTCATCCCTCCCCCCCCCCCAAAAAAAACCCCATGAAGTGCAGGTTATTGACAACAATGTTGCTGAAGGAGAGGAAAAGAAAATCAAGGATTTCAACAGGTATCACAATGAAGCCCGCATGGTTGAATCGGTGGGGCTCCCACTGAAAATACCATTTAGCTCTAGATGTTTCTAAGGTTTTGCTGCTTAGGGAAAAGGTAATTTGTATGTGTGAGATGAGTGAGGTTGCATCTACACGGTAGGATTAAACTGTTATAACTCAATGCTATGGAATGATGGGAGTTCTAGTATTACAAAGTCTTATGCGATCTCTGCCAAATAGTGCTGGTGCCTCACCAAACTACAACTCCCAGAATTATATAGCACTGAGACATTCTCTGTGTCTATATATATGTAATATGGCTTATTTTGTTGTGGTGGTGTTTTAAATGAATAATTCCGATATTATTGTGATTTTAAAATGGAATGTGGTTAAACTTACTTTGCATTTTACAGTTTCTTTCAACATGTTTGAATGGTTATACAGAAGAGAAATTTGTTTAACAACAACATGTTATAATAATATGTGGATAAACATTTCCTCATATGAGCACTTACTTACAATGCGAAATGATTTCATTAGAGTATATTTATTAGACACAGACTTAGAAATATAAACCTATCGTTGGCTTTTACACAAAATCAACATTTCCACATAATGTTGAAACCTCCAGATGAACACAAATCATCTGTTTTGCTGTGTGCAGTTCAACCTGTAATCTGAACTAATTAAAAACGCTAAGCCTGATGCCAAGTTCAAGAGGAGAATTTTCAGCAAAGCATTCTCATTAATCTATCGCTTGTACCTGCAATCAACTCGGCACAGCATAGAATTAATCCTGTGCAGCTGAAGAAACGGTTTGTAGTTATTTATGACACTGCATTTCTTGAGCAGAAAGTAATTTTCTAATTGTAGAAAATTAGCTCTGTCTTGCTTCTTGGCCACAAATATTCTCCAAAGTTGTGGGTTATGCATTACATCATTACCCACTTTCAGAGCAGACATTTAATTGGAATTTCTGACAATCCATCTCCAGCTGTGCTCTCAAACCCTAATGATTTATGTCTTCTGATGAAATATATGCCATGACTTCTATGTGCCCTGTGAAAACATTAGTATTAAACTCTGTGGCTACAGAGATTTGAATAGGAATTTATTCATTGCCAGTAAGTACTAGATGCAGATTGATTTCAAAATGGACTGTATTTTGTCAGTTGTTTCACTGTTGTATCGCACAGGAGATGGAGAAGTCAAAAAGCTTTATCCCAGAACCTTTGTATCACAATGTGTATCACAACAATTTGGAATTCTAAATATAAGCAAAGTAAATTATCAGTTTTAAGTCTGCTGTTGCTCAATAATTACTTTTATTAACTAATCGGTTCCTAGGCAGATAATGTTTATTTATTTATTTATACCCCGCCTTTCTCACCCGGCAAAGGACTCAAAGTGGCTTACAAACCCCTCAAAAGTTCCATGCCGCATCATAAAACAACCATAAAACAAGCCATATCAAACTATAAAACAAGTAAACGCATATAAAAGCAATGAAATAAATTTTAAAACATCACAGATTAAAACATAACAAACCGCCAAGTTTTGGTTTCCATACATATTGACTTTCTCATGGTCATTATTCAAGTTGTTCGGGTCAATTCCGTGTTACCCTATTATCTGAATGCCTCTGTACAGAGCCACGTCTTTAACCTTTTCCTGAAGACTAGGAGGGATGGGGCCAACCTGACGTCACTGGGGAGGGAGTTCTACAACCAAGGGGCCACCTCAGAGAAGGCACTGTCTCTCATCCCCACAAGTAATACTTGCGAGGGGAGTGGTACCGAGAGCAGGGCCTCCCTAGCAGATCTTAAAGCTCTGGGTGACTCATAAAGGGATATGTTCGGATAGACCAGGGGTCCTCAAACTTTTAAAACAGAGGGCCAGGTCAAAGTCCCTCAAACTGTTGGAGGGCTGGATTATAATTTGAAAAAAACATGAATGAATTCCTAAGCGCACTGCACATATCTTATTTGTAGTTCAAAAAACACTTTAAAGCAATACAATAATTAAAATGAAGAACAATTTTAATAAATATAAACTTATTAGTATTTCAATGGGCAGTGTGGGCCCTCTTTTGGCTGATGAGACATGATTGTTGTTGTTGTTGTGTGCTTTCAAGTCGTTTCAGCCTTAGGTTGACCCTGAGCAAGGGCCAGGTAAATGACCTTGGGGGGCCGTATCCGGCCCTCGGGCCTTAGTTTGAGGACCCCTGGGATAGGCCATAAGAGGGGGGTTGTACGCTCCTTGTAGGCCGTTCCAGTTAGGAATCTGGCTGCCACCTATTGGGACTACTTGGAGCTTCCAGACAGTCTTCAAAGGCAATCTCACGTAGAGCACCTGGCAGTAGTCTATACAAGATGTAACAATAGCATGGACCACCGTGGCCAAGTTTGACCTCTCAGGGTACAGGCAATATGTTAAACATCTGAACATATGAAATACTTCAATATCCAATAATAGTTAAAACTAAACACTTTATGTGTTTTATAATTTTTTAAACAGGCAGAAACTGTGTGATTCGGCCATAGCTGACAGTATCTTTAGCCAGCACAGTCAATGGCAAAGAATGCTTTGAGTTGCAGTCTAATAATATCTGGAGGTCTGCACAACTCCCACCCTGTTCTAAAAAATAAGCAATTGCTCTTTTTCTTTAAATAGTCTTGCAATGTTTCTTACCGTTTTCTTTAACGGAATATCTAGATTGAGCCTATATTGAGGACCGACGATGTAGCAAGTTATTGCTAAGGAGGCAGGCACTTTTCCTTAATGAGATAGCAAGCATAAAGTTCTGCTAAGCTTTAGTGGTTGCTTTAATTGAAATAAATGATTTTCTCTTGCTTTCTCGTAACCAACCTTAAATAAGCGTCTGATGTAAGAATTTGACATGCCAACAGATAGAGTTTCAGGTGAATAATTAGATTTCCTCATTCATCGGAAATTTAGCGAACATTTATTATATCCAGATACGTTGCTTCCTATAATATCGACTTGCGTATTTCAGCCAAGGAGAAAACACTCTCTTCATGGCATTTGCTCCTTTATCCAATTTGCTGTTGTGGACATTATTTGGAGAATCTAACACTAATAGGGAGAAATTCAATATGTTCTACTTAGAATTTAGCTTCTAAAGGCCTGAATGAAATTGAAGTATAATATACTTATGGTGAAAAAGGTTTTACTATTTCAAAGCCTTGAAGAAAAGAAGGTTTTTTTATATATAAAAAAAAGAAGAAGAAGAAGAGAAAGTTTGGGCATTCAAATAATATTCTACTTTTTATCTAACTGGTGTCAATAATTTTATACCTATATGGGGTCTGGAAGAACTTGAAGTGCTTCATGAAAAAAACAAAAATCAAATAGAATGTGAAGATATATCTATTCTTGTTATTTGCATCAATCCATTCCTGACTTATGCCAATCCTAGAATGAATTTATCACAGGGGTTTCTAGGCATGACTTGTTCAGATGGAGCTTGCCATTGCTTTCCTATAAGGCTCTGAGAATATGACTTGTCCAAGGCCATACCCCTTTCTGTGTGCACATATTAGGTTATGTCATTGCTGCAGTAGAAATGGTGCTAATTTGAAAGCTCACTCTACTTGTTGATTTACTTATTCTTTTTTAAGTCCTGCATTTCCTTTAAAAAAACCTGCTAGGAAGTAAGCTTTAAAATAATCAGATTTTTATATTAATGAGAAAAGGTGACACGGATTATGCATGAAGGCAACTAAGCTATTTTTGAGCTTGAATCCCAAATTGCTTCTCGATACCTCGCGAAGGCGGATCTGGCCGGAGTGGTCCATGCCTTGGTCACCTCCAGATTGGATTACTGCAATGCACTCTACGTGGGGCTGCCCTTGAAGACGGCTCGGAAGCTCCAACTGGTCCAACGATCAGCAGCCAGGATGCTAACTGGGGCCCCTTACAGAGAGAGGTCAACCCTCCTGTTTAAGGAGCTCCACTGGCTGCCATTTATTTTCCGAGCCCAATTCAAGGTGCAGGTGCTTACCTACAAAGCCCTGAACGGTTTGGGACCAGCCTACCTGCGTGACCGCATCTCCATCTGCGAACCCACACGTTCTCTTCGGTCATCTGGAGAGGCCCTGCTCGTGATCCCACCGGCGTCGCAAGCGCGCTTGGTGGGGACGCGGGACAGGGCCTTTTCCGTGGTGGCCCCCCGACTCTGGAACACCCTCCCCAAAGACCTTAGACATCGCACTTGCCCTGGAAGCCCTATATACACCTCCTGTCACATCAGCACTTTTACTCTTGTACCCATTGCTCTGGCCCGGCCCAGTTTTATTGTGTTTACTGTATTGTGCCTGTTGTTTATTTTGCTTTATTCTGTTTTTAATTGTTTGATTTGCTTAGATTGTATTGTTGTGTTGTGTGTTGAGGCCTCGGCCTGTGTAAGCCGCATCGAATCCTTCGGGAGATGCTAGCGGGGTACAAATAAAGTTATAATAATAATAATAATAATAATTAGATGAAAAACTAGCAATGCCTCATTTCATCTACAATAGTGGTTCCCAACCTGTGGTTCGTGAACGACCAGTGATCCCCAAGAACTAATATGTGGTCCGCAGCCTCACCGTTACTACATCGTTGCAACAAGAGCGACTGGTTTTGCAAAATCCTCTTATAGTGCTGAGGCAACGGCGATGTTAGGTGGGGAGAAGCTGACTACCCACAAAAGGTGCAACAACAAGCCTCCTGACTGCTACTTTCCCTCCTCCTCAGAGGAGCTGTTCCATGTGATGGCTGGAAGTGGGGGCACCTTGGTGTCTTTGATTTTAGGCCTGTTCCTGGGGTTATTTGGGATGCTGATTCAGAAAATTGCATTGGGTAGAACACATCGGCTCTAGATTATTAAATATAGCATTTGGCTCAACAAGTTACACAGGACATATTTCTTTGTATAGGAGTGGCTGCTATAGTCAAGAACGCACCCTGCCATTGGTTTGTCCTTAGATAGAAACAAAAGATAAGGCTGAGTGAAGAAAATGGGTGCAGGACTTGTCCGCAGGACAGCCCAGGCTATAGTTGCAAACTTTCAACTTCTGTTACAATAAGATATTTCATTTCTCATTTGCATCCAAATTATATAACGCCGTGGACAAAGTAGTAACATCAAATAGTGTACATGGTTTTATTTTCTCAAAAAGGCAACGCAACTGCCATTTGCGAGATCTATAAAGCAATCCAAAGATAGAAAACAGCAATATATAAAATATGCATTTAGACATAAATTCTTTACAGAGGTGAGATAAGACCTTTATAGTCAAACTGGGGATGTTTTAAGACACAAATTACTGCATTTCAAAGAATCTGCAGAAGGCTTTCCATTTCTTATAAATCCCGAAAGTATCGTCTTTATGAACACAAGCAAAACATGTACCGTTGCAGCTGTTTTATTTGCTCTAAATTCTCTTTTTTGGGCTCTTTCAAGACAAAAATCAATGTTACAGCTAATATGCTCTACAGAAAAGCAGATTTTCTTTTATAACTGCTAACAATAACTTTTATTAACTTTGGAAATAAAATTAACAAGGATTCTCAAAATTGATTTTGATAATTCAAAGCCATACAGTAAAATACCATTCTGCTACTAGAAGGCCTCAGAGACAATTTCCTCCCTGTTGAACAGAAGAGCGGAGACTACATAAATTATTAGTCCAAAAGGGAAGACCCATGAATTGTAAAGAGGTACTTTTCCTTTGAAGCATCTGCCAATGCAATGCAGCTATTTCCCACTTTATGGCACACTGGGAAATATCCAGGGAGCTTCTTTTTAAGTTCTTAATTCCATGATCTGAGATTGTGTTCATATAAATATAAGCAAATAGTACAATGTCGTTCTCACAAAGCTATTCAGGAGGGCATGCCTTATTTTTGTATGACTCATATATATTTTAAGGACATATTTTGCTGTTGACACATGCAAATTGTCTGCAGTGCAGAGTATTCCTATTCAGCGTCATCCTCCAGGATAGTCTGTTCTTTCATTTCTCCAGTTGGTCAATACTTCAAATTTATATAGGACACTCCCTTGTATCCCTCATCAAAGTTTCTCCAATAGTCAATCGATTTTTGGAGTCACCTAACACTGAGTTTTCACTGAACTGTTTTATGGTTCTTCCCTATTTTTAGTATGTTTTCAAAACTGAGGCTCTCCAAACCTGTTGCTACCTCCCCTCTGGTACAGAGGGAATTACAGCATTTACTTCGCACAGAGCAGGCTCATTATCAAAGTGTAGCCTTAGCTTTACATCTAATAATGCAAGTAACTGTGTTCTCTGTAGTAGGAATAGGTAGCACAGAAAGTGAAAGTCGCTCATATGAACAGCTTGTTGCTTGTACCATCAGATTTTGAAGACAATTGAATATAATATCCTCTCAGGATCCACCCACCCCCAAGAATACCAACATCCATGGGTGTTCAAATCCCATTATATACAATGGTACAAACTCTATGAGGACCTCTTGCCAGATTGTTCTTTCTCGCTACAGGCCTAAATCTAATGTAATGAAAGAAGTGGAGCAATTATTAAATATAGTCAGCCCTCTGTAATCACGTATTCTGTATCCATGGATTCAATAATTCATGACCTAAAAATATGTACTCCAAAAATAAAATAAAAAATCGAAAAACCAAATCTCGATTTTATCATTTTATATAAGGGGACACCATTTTACCACATCGTTGTATATAATGGGATTTGAGCATCTATGGGTTTTGATATCCATGGGACAAGCCTGGAATCAAACCAAATGTATACCAAGGGCCCACTGGAAACTGGCAGATATTTATGAGTTTGGGAAGTACTTCTGGGTCAGATCCATTATGTGCATTATACATTTTCCTCAGAAAATGGGGAGGGGACAACAAAATTTGAAATTCCTTATCAATCTCTGCAAAATTTTTCTCATTTTGCATGGGAAAACTGAAGTAGTCAATAGAGAGTGTTGGAAACATACATAACTCTCAGGCATGGCCAGGCACATAGATTTTTTACCAAATCCTGTATAAAAGGGGCTACTCCAAACTATGCTGGGGAAGTGATTTTACAACATATAGGACTAAATCCCAGTGATAGTCCTAATTAGAGTAGACCCACTAAGTCAAGGAGAATTACCTATATATTAACAATGAATTAAACCAGGGTTTCTTAATTTTATTTCACTTGCAACCCCCTTTTACTCAATATATTCTTAGGGAACACTGGGTATATAAGTATATAAAATAAGCATAAAAATCAAACATTTACAGATTAAATCAGCATTCGCAAGGAATGCTAAATAGGCTGATTTTTATGAAGTACAACTGAAGCATTTTCTTCAGAGTCCATGTTGCAGCTAACACATTTGTGGAAATGTCTAAAACAGCCACTTCTTTTAGAAACCAAAAATTTTGGGATCCCAACACTGAGCTAAGAGGACCCTAATTGAGGTCAGGACCCACAATTTAAAAGTAGTGGATTAAATAAACATCTAGCCAATATCTCTACTAAAGGAAGCAACCATTAAGAGCTTATTTAATTTTCACCAACACCCATAATGAGTGAAACGGATATATTATAATGATGTCTGGGTGGTCTCTTACTAGATGTAGTTGGATGGCGTTCATTAGTCCGAGGCTTAACATAGACAGAACTATTGACTCAATCTAGTGAAGCCAACCTGTGCCAAGTAGCAGTAGCTCAAATAATTAGGAGCTGTGTGTATACTGAAGACAAAGAGGCAATGACACAACTTGCCAACATTTCCTGATTGAATGGTTGAGGAGTTGTTCACACAATTAGAAAAAGGAAGGAAGCCAAAACTACTGGTAGTGAAGTGATAAATCTAAGCCACTCCAACCAGATTTCTCTTTTGCAACACTATACTAGACATATTTTGATCTCACCTAACTCTGTTCCTCTTAGACATTTTAGATTATCTTACCACTGAGGTTTCAACATGTTATTTGTCAGACTGTACAAGCACAAAAGAAATAGCCCTGTCAGTTATGATGTAATAAAGTTGACTGAAGCCTCTGTTGTTCTGCAATAAAGATCTTTTGCATGGAAATGCTGGAAACAGAGCATAACATGCCCAGCATAGCAAATTTCCAGTACCTTCTCTTACAAATCTGCCAGGAAAAGAGAATACAGGGTCACAAAGTAAGTGACCTGAAAACTCAGCATTATGCAAAATACGAACTGTATGTATTCAGAAGTCATCCAAATTATTTGAAGTTTCACCTCACTGAGGTGGAATTACCGTGCTCAAATTATGCAGCCAGCTTAGAATACTTCTGTGCATTTTAGCTGCTGTACAAAATGAATTAAATACTTTAACATTTAACTCAGTGATAGAGGCTTGGTTTGGTTAGGTGAAGGGGAACAAAGATCAATACTATTGTGCTAAACACACCTACGGGCTTAAGAGATAAGCAGAAATAAGGTAGTCAAGATACTAAGTCTAATTTTAATATCCCCCGTGTCACCCTGTGCTGAATGATACTGCAACATATTAAACTGAAAAGCACACTCCAGACTGTCTGAATCGGGTTTAACAGATTTATACAGCACACCTATTTTAAAAACTGGAGCTAACCCAACCTCAGGTTTATGCCAAAATGCAGTTTCCAAACAGAGTTAATTTTTTACCGACTTCACTATGCAACACCAAGCTGACCCCCAAAGCAACATCCTAACCCAGTGTGTAAACTCCATAGCTGTTGATAGCAGCAGTGTGTGCATCTGACAGGTTTATTTGTGAACAGTTTATGTTTTCATTATGTTCTGTCATCTGTTACATGGAATTTGTATTTAAGAGGATCCTGCTGTATCTAAGGTGTTTACAACAAATTTCAAAGAGTGGAAGTATAAAAAAACCTGTGCTACCTAGGAACAGTCCAGAGTTAACGCTTCTACTTGCAGCAATAGGTGAAACATTAACCACCTGCTGAAACACAGATAAACCAATAAGTTGTTGTGTTTATTATTAGTCCGGATGAAATTGAAATGGAAAATAGAGAAGAAAGCTAAAATATAGTACAATAGCAGCTTTATTAAACATGCTGTTTTTGCTCCCCTGTTCAATCTGTTCCTTTAATATCTCCAACTGACAATACTCAAAACCATAAACAGCATTTTGCCTCAAAGAAGGGAAGGGTCACATTTCTCATAGTTCATTAGCTGAACATATGCCATGCAGGTGTAAAGGTCATAGTCTCTAAAAGGTTCCAACTGTCTTTGGTATCTCAAATAACAGGACTAAAGGAAAAAAAATCTCAGTCCCTGAAGAGCTATTACTAGTCTCAGCAGACAGCCAAACAGACTACTGCCCTATTTCTGTAGGATGGGGGGTGTGTATGCATGTTTCTCTGTGTGCATGCATGACATATTATAATATTAAAGGCTATAAATCTACAGTAGTATCTAAAACTACAACAGTGCCAGAACACCTCAGGTTCAGTCCTTGCCATTTCTAAGCAGACTGGGAAAGCCTGTTGTCTGAAAGCCCAGGTAACTTTTTTCAATCAGTATACAACCTGGTGTAGACAGTTAAAACTTATCAGACCTATGTTACTAATGGAAAGTAGGAGAATGAACATGTTTGGCCTACGGCTAAGCATTAGTGCTTACATTTGGATGCAAAAAGTATCGGTTCTGTATATCCAATAGACTTTTATCTGTAATGATGGACATGCACTGCCTGTCAGTATAGATAATCATATATCCGGACTGAATATGTCTACATCTCTGTTTTGCAAGACAATAAATTACGTAGGTCTAGGTTATCTGATAGACCATCTCTCCCTTAATGAGCCTCACCAAGGACCTCATCAGACATTTTTCAAGCTTTGTTTCCATGCACTTAGGAAACTGAACCCCATAGAGGCCATCATATGATGTGAGGGCTCTTCTGGTGGGAATTTGTGGGGCTTCATTTCCTAAATGCCTTGAAACAAAGCCCAAAGTCCATTTTCTGGAGTCGTGCATTACCCAACTGTAAATAGACTCCAGACAGAAGAAAACGAGGGAAAACAGATAAGGATGTGGGATGGATGGCCATCCCTCAAGAAGGGGAAAGATGGGGGAAACAGGTTGGGATGGCTCCTTTTGCTTTCCCCTCCCTTTGTCTGATGAAGTCTAAAGTTTCTGGAGAGGCTCTTCTTCCAGTTCCACCATCTTCACAGATATGGTTACTTGGAACAAAAGGCATGGGCTTTTTGGTAGATGCTCATATGCTCTAGAAATTCCTTTCCAAGGAAGGGCAGAATGGCCCCCACCTAGCTGTCCTTCCACTGTCAAGCAATAACCTTTGTATTCCAGCATGATTTTAAAGAACAGTCTTTTAAGAAGGATAAACAGCTTTTAATTGTTTTTATCTTTTAAAATGTATGTTTTTAATTGTTTAAATATTTGAATAGTTTAATTCTATTCCAACTCTACTGTATTTATTTTCATTATAAGCTGCCTTGATTCCCAAGGTAATATTAAATTATGATTGCTGATAATGAAGATAATGATGATTCCTTCCACATACACACACTGCTACAGATGCGAGTAATCAAACAAAAATATAAGAACTTCTGGATGACAGGGTGGTCATCTTATCTTAAAAAAAGAGATGGCTGGAGAGTGAATAACAATAAATCCTTTCTATCAATTCAAGGAGCCACGTGGTTTCCCTTACCAACCAAAAATGTGCCCTTTGTATACTGTGTCAAAAATACATGATTGTACCATGACATAATGCCAATCTTAAGGGTATTCTTGAAAAGAGGGGAGACCACTGCCTCCGTTTGGCTAGATGGTGATATCTCCAATACTATAGCATGATTTGGAGTACCTTGTCTAATCAGCAAGTCATTTAAAGGAGGAACAAGCTACCATTAAACTGTAAGAAAATTGTGGCAACAGATTATGGTGACTAGAACAAACTTTTAAAAGTTATGGCTGGGATGATCTTGCCAATCTTCAAAAGCAGGAATAAGGAATCATAGTATTTTGAGGGCTTGTACAAAGGATGTACAAGCCCCCCAAAAAATCAGATGTGATGAAACATAAACTTCATAGAAGTATATAATCACACACTACTACTGCACCTGTATTCTCAATACCCAAGAAACTAAGGCTGAAAAAGTAGACACAATTTCCTTTCTCATGCATCTAACTCCAATTCTTCAATGTAAACATTACACATTTGAAAGAGATTAAGAGATCATTTCTGTTAAGCTCATTCAGTACTTGCAACAAAAACTGCATTTCAATCAAAATTGTAAGCATACAGAACTCTGTATTAGGACAGACAAGAAATCTGCTTCAAATTCAAAAAGAAATATGTTGAACATATTTCAACATGTAATGTGCAGTTATTGGAATGCCAAGCCGTAAGCTGAAATATTTGCTTTTATACCTAGATTATTATCCAGAGACCATTTGTTGTCTGCTTCCAATTTATGACCAATGACACAAGAAACTAGAATGCATATACAACAAGCTACAGAATTTAACAGCTGTTTTAAAGACTATACGTCTACAGAATGCCCCCCTTCTAACTGTGATCTTTGAGCTGCCAGTAAGCTAACTGTATTCACTGTATTCACTATATTCACTATATTTTCTCTGAGCAAATATAGCTTAAATGTGCTGGGAACTCTATAGCATCATACAGAATTGACTTCTTCACCTTTTGTGGTTTCTACAGCTTCTTTCTCTTAATTTCACCACTGAGCCAAAACATCTTGATACCGAAACAGCTAAATAACAATAAGATTCTCTCTGTGTGTGTGTCTGTGTAGAGAGAGAGAGAGCAATATTTTTCACTGCATAAGTATTTGTTTCCCACCATGGAACCTCCATTTCAGGATAAAAACCAAATTTTGACATATCTTGAATTCTGTGTGAGGAATTCTGGAATAGTTGTCCAAGTAATACCACAGAAAGAAACTGTTCAAACTACTATTTGAAGTGCCCATCTGCTAGCACCTATGCAACTGTTTCACCATAGTGCATCTAATAATTTGATTTCAAAGAAGCAGTTATGTTAGCCTGTTGCAGCATAAAAAGGAAGGGTAATATTATTATCCACAACTGTCTTTAATTATCATAATAATTATTAATTGTTACAAATTATAATTAATTAGAAGAGTCATGGAAGTCTTTGATGTGGCTTTGATTAATAATAAAAAATGCCATTGTGATGTCACGTTGAGAATGCTGTTTAGATCAGTCAATAACAATGTTTCCCAAAATTCTCCAAAGACATATCAACTACAGGGTGAGAAGAAATTGAAAGCAAGAATGATTGGCTAAAATAATAAAATAATTTAAGATTAAATTGAATAATGTCCCATAACTAACTTGAAAATTTAAAACAGCTGAAGGTAATCATGCTTGTTCGAAATGGTCCAACATAACTCACATGGCATTAAAATAACCAAATGGATAATCAGGAAGATTTTAAAGAATGAATCACAATCCAGTTTATCCCAACGGCTCAGTGCAGATGCCACTGTTTAAAAGCAAGATAAAATCTTAATGGGGACTATTAGGATTTTAATCCTATGGTTGTTTGTAGAATTATCTATTTTATATGTTTAATTTGAACTCACATTTCACTCTCTTCTGTCAAAAAATACTGCAAATTACTGGAAGCAATACAAAAGAATATAGGTCATACTGTCAACCATACATGGCACAAAGAATCAATCCAGATATAGTCTTGTTAACTCATTTGTGTAAGACACGGAGACCAGGAAGAACAAAATTCATCCTCCTTTTGTATTGTGTCCTCCTCCTTACATTTTCTCATTGCATTTAATGTATTTATTATTCTATTAAAATATATATAATAAGCAAAAACTGGAGTTTTCTACACTATGTATAGCATGGCCTGCTGTCATGGGATGCTCCATTGCCAAACCTGACTCCCCACATCTACCTTAAAGTCCAGCCAACTACACCAAGGAATGGAGTTCTACACATCTACCTTAAAGTCCAGCCAACTACACCAAGGAATGGAGTTCTACAGCACTAATGAGCAGGATGCTGAAAAATGTAATGTACCAAGAAGCTTCTGTGTGCTAAGGAGATAAGGTTGGAAACATCATCTTTCAATGCTCCACTTGTCAAAAACAGGAAGGATTTTCAGGTGGATTGGGGGGGGGCATTAAAATTGCCACAATCATAAATCCTGTTTTAATTTTTGTATATTTGTATATTTTAAATTATGTGCTAATGCTTTGATGTCAAGCCGCTTTGAGTCCCCTTTGTGGAGATAAAGTGGGGTATCAATACAAATATAATGATGATAATAATAATTACCAAAATAATAGTGAATAATAAGAAGCTACAGGATTATTTAGTTTGTGTTTATGCTGTGTCTCCCCTATGCCCATCTTTAACATTTTTATACAAGGTTTTCAAATTTTGGCATTCACAAAGTGAGGGAGTAGCAGGTACGGGCAAGCCTTGTGGAATTAGTGACTAGTTGCAAAGGTTGGAAAAAAAACAACACTACTACAGATCTCTGCTTCTAACACTGGGGTAGGCAAAGTGCATCCCATGGCTGCCTGTAGTCCTTCCTATGCCTCTCACATCACAATTTTTAAAAAATTAGATGAGAAGGCCACTTGTATCTTAGAAAACTTGGGAGGACTTTGCAACATTTTGAGTTCCTGGATAGTCTGAAAGCTGGGAGGACTCCTGCCCAACTGGAAGAAACTTCTAGTCACTTACTGGTTCAAATAAATAACTTTCCCACAACAAAAACATGCTGGAGGAGGGCAATATAAAGTGATATAGTTTTCCACACACTTACTAGAGTATATTGGGGGGGGGGGGGATAAAAAGGGTGTCACTTCATTCTAGAGATGTAGAGCAGATTGACAGCTATTTTCTGATCATCTACACATTATTATTTGTGAACCATGGTCAAAGACACAGTTGGCTACAATATTTATGTATGAAAGCTTGCTTGGAGTTTATGACAAATAAAATTATGTTACATTGGTTCCAGAGTGTCTTTGAACAGAACCCTATGCACAGTACACTCCTGCTGTAGTAATCTTAGAGATGTTATAGAAGAAGGGAAACTCAGCAGAAAAAAACCTGTCTTTCCCACACTTCCTTTTGCAGGATCCTCTTCTATGTCTCACTTTCATGCATACAAGAACCCCACTCATGAGACAGAGGCACTCTGTAGTTGAGCAGTTTTCTGTTTATACAAAACCTTAGTAAAATTTTGAAAAGGCCATATCCTTCCACTCTTACATTTCTTCAGTTAATGGATTGATTCAACCCTTTAGTTATTTAAATCCCCAAATGAATACAAGAATAAGCTAAAGGAAATTACTGAATTGAGGAAATGGGATAATATTACTACTACTAAACATGCTGATTTAATTAGTGAATTTGACTTTAATTAGTGAAACTGTCAGTATATATACAGTTTAATAATATAATAATAATAACTTTATTTTTCCAGCCCACCTCCATTTCCCCGAAGGGACTCGGGGTGGCTTACATGGGGCCATACCCAGGCAATGTACAGTTAAAAACTGAACAACAAAATATAAAACAGCATAAAAACAGTTTAAAAGGTATTTTTCTAAAATCTATCATAAGCTAAAGGGATTTTAGATGAATCCTAAAGGAAACAACTTCAGTTACTTAGATAGTTTTAAGCTGACCTGTTTGTAATAGCACAATCATACAGGACACAAATAAAATTATTGACAATTTCAATATACAACACAGCATCTAGGTTATATTTACATAGTCATTAGATTTCAAATAATGGCTCTTCTGAGGTTCCTTTTTATTCAAGATTGAGGTTTTAAATAGCTGGCCAAAGTGCTTATTTCTGTGATTTTAAAGAACCAGTTAAAATTATGTACAAAGGTGTGGCAATCGCACCCACCTGTCTGCAGCAAAACTCCTCACAGCTCCTTCGTAAGCAAAAGTTGTAGGATCTTTTCACGCCGATCAGACCCATTCAGGTGGTACCCTACAAAGCAAATAATAATAATAATAACATCAGTATAAATTCAAAAGCCTTCATAAAATAATCACATATGCTGCCAGTCCACAGGAGAGCATTACATATGTTCCCAATGCACATCTACAGAATGCCTGCTAAACAAACTCTAATCAGATCACACACTTTATGGCTAAAAGATGCCACACATTTTCTCAGAGGCCTTCAGAAATCTATAATTATAGGTGAAGAGAGAATCACTGAAGCACAAAATGGAAAATAGCCTAATGAATTTGTGCCAATGAGGGTCTCATTTGAGTAAGTACTGTACAAATAAAAGCGGTTTTGTGTAAATGAATTTTATTTCTGGCATCCACAGCTTTGCTGAGAATACTGAACAATGAGTAAAACATTGCAAATAGGAACACCGTCACTGGCTTGGGGGAGTTGCAGCTTGCTATGTCTTCAGAGTACAATATTTCATCTATGGCTCTTTCCTTAAAAACTGACTAGAATCTCAACGCTGTTCTTATCTAAACTGCTTACACCCATCCAATTGATAGCTCAGTTATAACAGCGACATCTTTGCCTGAAAAAAGAGCAAACTGCAATTCCCTATTAAGTCCCTATACTAGTGTATATATCTGCAATAATTCAGTTAAAACCCTTTTTAAAAGGGGATCTGAAGCCCAGTCATTGTTTATACTGTACCTCACTGATAACACTATGTTGCCTCATAGCTACATTCAAAGTAGGCAGGATTTGGGTTGTTGTAGGTTTTTTTGGGATGTATGGCCATGTTCTAGAAGCATTCTCTCCTGATGTTTCACCTGCATCTATGGCAGGCATCCTAAGAGGCAGTGAGGACCTCATCACCTCTGAGGATGCCTGCCAAAGATGCAGGCGAAACATCAGGAGAGAATGCTTCTAGAACATGGCCATACAGCCTGAAAAACCTACAACAATTCAGTGATTCCGGCCATGAAAGCCATCGACAATACATTAGGCAGGATTTGCAGAGTATTAACGTATTATGCAGTTCTGGTACAGAACTTGAAAATGACACTCTTGTACTAACTCTGCAATCCTAAAAACACAACCCCCAAACCAATTACTTGCTAACATTACTCATTTGTTCAGTTTTAAAGCCCGAAATTGCGAAAAGCTTCCTTGAGAAGCTCTTGCATGATTAAACCACACCTTCATGAGAAGCACATTAATTCAAAATGAACACTCATTACCTAGATTTGTAATCGCTATGCTATATCAATAGGGACTCAAATCAAGTTCTCCTCTCTTATATTTATTGTTGTCACTAGCAAAAATCAAACTCAGAATTAGTATTAAGAATTTCTTTTCAGTAGCTCTTGTTCTTATTCATACACTAAAGGTGCAAATGTTTTCTATTTTTAGGAGTTCACCTAATTACGCACATTTTTATGGTTTTGAGGAAACATTTAAGAAAGGTCAACATTTCCTTCCTACAAATTTTTGCCTAGTACAACACAATTTCAGCCGCTAACTAAAATCCGCAAGTGATTGTGCACTTTTAAGTGACATTTGAGAATCATCTAGTAGCTGAAGGTAAAATGATGGTTCCTGAGCTAGAGATAATACTATCTATTGCAGGGTGATGCTCCCCTCGGGCAAAAACAGTCAAAAGCCATTGTTAAATCAATTCCAGGTTTTACAAACGGTTATGTTCTGAAAGCTGTTACAATGCATGTATATCAAAGATATAAATGAGCAAACTAGAAGCTTGATATGTGTTATTCAATATATTACTGTAAATGCTGTTGATCCGATCACTGGAGGTGGTCTCTTTTACAGAAATGGATTCCAGCACTTGATGCATTGGAAAATTCCTCAAATTCTCACTAACCACTAACCAGAGTGTGATGGACCCCCTTGTCAGGCTGGACCTATAGTTCCAACCCCTTTATTTATTGTATCAGGAGCAAACAAAGGGTACATTTCTATTGTATTTTTTTTTTAAAAAAAACAAAGAGTTTGAAAACTTGGCATTATATTAAATGTCATTTGACCAGTAGCTGGCCACTTGGAGTGTCTCTGGTGTTGCTATAAGGAGGTCCTCCATTGTGTGTGTGGCAGGGCTCCGACTGCATTGTAACAGGTGGTCTGTGGTTTGTTCTTCTCTACACTTGCATGTTGTGGACACTACTTTGTGGCCCATTTCTTAAGGTTGTCTCTGTATCTCGTAGTGCCAGAGCTCAGTCTGTTTAGAGCTTTCCAAGTCTCCCAGTTTTCTTTGTGCCCAGGAGGAAGTCACTCCCCTGGGATCTTATCATTCACACTGCCCTTTTCCTCTCAAGTTCCCTCCCTGAATCTGATATTTAAGCATGAAGGTGATGTTTTGGACAAGTGGCTGCATTCATCAGTGAATTCACTGTGGGAAGTATCACCGTAGGCATAACATTTCTTAAATGGATCAGCCAGACTTGGTTGTAGAAAATAAATGAGCAAAGATGTATTGCAAAACAAATAAATCCCTCATTCAAAGTTCCCAAAACCCTATTCAGAACTTAACCGTATCCTTGACTGCCTAACTATATTACATTACTATATGGCTCCTGGCTCCAACTTTAGCTGACAAACTGCTGGTATATCCCTTTCCCCCTCCTTTACAACATTCTCTGAGTTGTAATTGGATGAGTCTAACCAGACCTATCTGGCTTCTCTCTTCATACATGGGCATAGTTAAAACGTATTAGCAGACAATAAAGGAAACAACAATAAAAAAGTTGTAAAAACAATGGAAATATCTGGAGCATATTTCTAACAGCTACATCGGAGGAGAGGAAGAGTGGTAGTAGCTAGAACCTCTGCACAATAGCATTAGAAACCATTCCTTTTAATTGTACATAGCATAGATAAAATTGGTTAATTTCATATGGAAATGCCAAAGGGAATTGCACATCATCTGTGCATTAACTTCAGAAGGACTAGAAATGGACCAGAATATCTGTTTGATCCGTATGGATGAGAAATGGGATACAAAGAAAGTAGACCTACTTGTATTATGAATCCATAGCTAGCCTTCAATGATGTAATCTGATCATATCAGGTTTTAATATTGTCTAATATTGTTTTTCATGTTTGTTATATAGTGTTGTTTCAACTCAGGTTTTATTATTTTTATGTATTAGTATTAGTGTAGTATGTTAAATGGCATCGAATTGCTACCAAGTGAGAGCAGGGTATAAAACAAAGTAAATAAATAAATAAATGATATCAAAATTATTCTTGTTAAAGAAACCCACAACTGAAAAGGATAGGAAAAGGATATACTTAATCCTGTGATATGCTCCAAATTACTTAATTCTGGTCCAACCCCCCCCCCCCAATTCAATGGTATTTTTTTCTTTTAAATGTATTCATTCACAAAATGTAGTTCAGAAATCTTTTTATTTAGTATGGATAAATGTAAACCCTGGGGCGTAGTTACAGGATAGAAAGCAATTAGGCAAGATAGCATTTTAGCTAAACATACAGATTTGTATTTTCATTCTGTTATACTATTTGCCTTGTTTATTGAATATAAAATAACTTCAAAGAGTACAAGGTGACGAGTATAAATTATCACAAATTATTCCACATATATACCTGAAAAGCTAAGAAAATAAATAGATGGTTCTTATACTAAAGGCAATTGAGTTCAAGAAGAAGTGTTTTCTCCTTGAAAAAACCAATTTCCCCACCCTGGCCATTTTACCCAAAGCTACAAACAACATGAAAGTTCTGCATGCTTTAATTTACTGGTTATTACCAGCTATAGCCACTATTTAATTATACCCTGGGTCAGATAACTTTCCATTTGAAATAAGAGTGCAGACTGTGAGCTCAAGAGAGAATGTATTTGCTTCCTACCGTTCAAGACATCTATTCCTAATTGACAGCGCTAGCAATAAGTAACATAGCATGAGAATCCCTAGCAAAAACCTTAAGATGCAAAGAACTCTGTGAAGCTAACCAGCAGCTGGAAATCAATAACAACTTCATAATTTGACAAAGGAGATTAAATGATGCTGTGCAAATTACTATCAGCATTCCTCTAGCAAATTCAATGAGGTGATAAAGGCAGGATATTATGCTGACAGATGCTGAATGCTTTACATTAAAATATTGGCACATCAAATAAGGCCTTCATTTTTTGTTATAACAGTGTATTTAATAGATTAACAAAAAAAATAACTTCTCAAGGGATTGTTTAGGAAAGACAACTTTAAAAAAGAGAAATGGGTACCAGCAAAAGAAGTCCAGAACCATGTATCAAGCTGCAAATGTAAATATTAAATATGTGTTTGAGCGCCAGTACACCTATATTAAACACCTTTCATTTCTAAATATTCACAAAACTACATATCCTGTTTTCTAAATGTGTAAGAAACTAGCTATCTCATATTTATATCTTAAGTTCTATCTAAAAATTAAATGTACAAAGATTAATACTGAAGAAATGAGGGTGAACTTTTCTTTAAAAATGGGTAAAAATGATAAGGCAACAAATAATACAAACCTAACTTACACAAGTTTTCATAATCATGGGTTGGGCCTGTTTTAATGTATACTGGAGGCAGTTCCATAAATAAAGAAGGGTAATAGCAGGGTTCCACAGCAGTAATAGTAGTAGAAGTAGAGCTCCTTGGTGGCACAGTGGGTTAAACAGCTGAGCTGCTGACCTTGCTGACCAAAAGATTGGTGGGTTCAAATCCGGAGAGTGGGGTGAATTCCCACTGTTACACCCAGCTTCTGCCAACCTACCAGTTCAAAAACATGCAAATGTGAGTAGATCAATAGGTACCGCTTCTGTGGGAAGGTAACGGTGCTCCATGCAGTCATGCTGGCCACATGACCTTGGAGGTGTCTACAGACAATGCCAGCTCTTCGGCTTAGAAATGGAGATGAGCACCAACCCCAGAGTCGGACACAACAGACTTAATGTCAAGGAAAACCTTTATCTTTACCATTTATCCACAGAAGTGTTTGTTCTTATTGTTGTTTTTCCTTTGGTTCCTTTGAATCTCAAAGTCCTCTCCCCACCTCTTCCCCTTTTTCCTCATATGTCAGTTTGGCAGCTAGTCCAAACAGTCTACTGGATACTGGACAACTGGGCCTCCCTCCATAATCACAGTCTCACATCTATGGCAGGTAAGTGGGGGAATAAATGATATCATCACAAGGAACAGCGTAAATTCACTCCTTTCATCTCTTTGCTCCCTTGCAAGAGTTTGTCCCTGTTCCATGTTAAGGTGGGTGATGGTGGACCTTGAGTCAGAAAATGAGTGTTGACCACAAACTAAGGCTCAGTTGAGCTCCAGATTGGCGTGAAAGTGCTATGAGGGATGGGATATACCTAACAATTATGCATGCAGAGTGCAATGCTTTTGGTGCAAGGAGTTGTTCTCAATATTTGCAAAGGATTCCTTGAGAATTTTACTGGTTTTCCACTATACAAACCAGTGAAACAATACCTGCCTATCATAAAACCATAGGAAGTTGAAGTAGACTATTCAGTAGATTCAGCAAAATCTTATCACACTTCCAAGCTTCACACACATTTTAAAGGATTAATTGCAAGGATGTAATCCTTTCCTCTTAGGTATAATAATATGCAAGTCCTAGGATTGCAATACTCTAATCAAGTCACCAATTTGCTACAATAGCCAAACTCCACTGGGCTACACTGGAGTAACAGAAATTCAAGATAAGGGAGTCAGCAGGGAACCCAAAACAATATAGAACATGATAACCTGACCTAAAACCACTATACTAGAGATAAGAAGCAAAGGTTGACTTCTATTTGCTTAGCTTAAACATCAAATATATTATATACGCAAATTACTCGAGCATTTGGCAGAAAATCAACCTATAAGTTAATATTATTTTTCAATTCATTTAAAACAAGAGGACTGCCAAGCAAACTGCTCCTTCACACTCTTTTTGTCAAAAGTATTAGTTTTTGAAGGCTTTCATGGCCAGAATCACTGGGTTGCTGTAAGTTTTTCGGGTTCTATGGCCATGTTTCAGAAGCATTCTTTCCTGATGTTTCACCTGCATCTACGGCAGGCATCCTCTGGGGTTGAGGATGCAGGCAAAACATCAGGAGAGAATGCATCTGGATCATTGCCATAAAATCAGAAAAATCACAGATAGAATCATAGAAGTTGGAAGAGACCTCATGGGCCATCCAGTCCAACCCCCTGCCAAGAAGCAGGAAAACTGCATTCAAATCTCCCTTGACAGATGGCCATCCAGCCTGTTTACAAGCCTCCAAGGAAGGAGCCTCCACCACACTCCCGGGCTGAAAGTTCCACTGCTGAACAGCTCTCACAGTCAGGAAGTTCTTCCTAATGTTTAGATGGAATCTCCTTAGTTTGATGGAATCTCCTTAGTTTGTAGTTTGAAGCCATTGTTCCGCGTCCTAGGCTCCAGTGCAGTAGAAAACAAGCTTGCTCCTTCCTCCCTACGACTTCCTCTCACATATTTATACATGGCTATCATGTCTCCTCTCAGTCTTCTCTTCTTCAGGCTAAACATGCCCAGCTCTTTAAGCTGTAGTAATAAAGTTTGTTTTCTAAATCCATTTCAAACTGGATATGGAATCGAGACTGCTATGGCTGCCTTAATGGAGGAATGTTTCCTTAACATCAGTAGGGGCAGTTTGTCACTGTTGATGTTTTTGCACTTTTCAGTGATGTTTAATACTATCAACTATGGCACTCTTCTGTAATCTTCTGAGGGGCTTGGGAATGGAGGGGGGAGGTATGGTGCTTCCATGGTTCCAATTATATCTCTCAGGTAGGTTCCCGATAGTGGTGCTTGGGGGTAGCTGCTCCTCAAATAAGGAGTATGGCATACCACAAGGTGCCATTCTATCCCCAATGCTGTTTTAACATTTGCATGAAATTGCTAAATAGGTTTATCTGGACACATAGTGCATGGCTATAAGTATGTCAAGGACACCTATAAACACTTTTTCATGCCTTCAAAAATAGCTAAGGATAATGTGTCTCCTTTGAACAAATACCTGGAGGAGCTTTTGGGCAGGACAAAGAAAAACAAACTGAAACTGAATCCAGATAAAATGGATTACTGTTAAAAGTCCTAAACTTGGGTTGGATACATGTCAATCAGTCCTGGATGGGGTTACAGACCCCATCCAGAATACTTCTGGATCCATCATTCTACAACACAGACAGATATGACAACTAGGAACACTTGCATTAGCTTTGACTGATATGCCAGCTGCACCTCTTTGAAGAACTGAAGTACCCAAAGAGGATAGTGCACACACTGGTAACCTTGAAATTGGACTACTGCAATGTGCTGTATATTGGGATACCACTGTACCAAGTTCTGAAATCTCAATTCGTGTGAAATATTGCAGCCCAATTGGTTACTAGGGCATTTACATTATATGGTATATTAGACTTATCGTTCTACTGGCTGTCAATTAGTTTCCAGGCAAGGTACTGAGGATTGGTTGTTACCTTTAAAGTCCCACGTGATTTGGGTTCAGGTTACCTATGGAATCGCGTTTTCCTGTATAATATGTCCTGTATATTCAGGTCATCTGGGGGGAAATTTTCTTTGAATTAGCCAAGGCTAAACCAGAAGACTTTTATCATCAGACAGCCCAAACATTGTGGGATGACCTCCCGGAAGAGATCCGACAACTGGATATACTGTCTGCATATAAAACAGAATTAAAGACCAATATCTTCTAGCAAGCTTGTCCAGATGGTTTTTAAACTACATGCTTTTGAATTATGATTTTAATATGTATGTTTTTCAAACTAATGTTGTATTCTTTTAACTCATAATGTATTTTAATTGGTGTTTGTACTTTTAACTGATGTGTTTATTTACTGCTATGTTTCAATTTGAATTACCCATCTCAATTAATATGGAGATGGTGCGATGATGATGATGATGATGATAATAATGATGATAATGGCCATGGTTTCTCTGGTGTGTGAACAATACCCAAACCAATGAAAAGTTCAACAGATTACAATTTTAAAATCACAGTGTAGGTTTCTCTCAGGGCCCTGATACTTAACTTTACCCTCAATGTCACCAATAGAAGGAAAGGCAATTCAGACTCCTCTGTAGGAAACCATCACAGACGTTGATGTGCTCCTCTCAGAACTGGATACTGGACAGCTCTCCCCTGGTAAATGCTACTTTTACAGAACACATTACAGTTTATAGAATATTCACTAGCTGGGAACAACCTTTTTGTTCTATGAAAACGCTCGTCAAAGCCTTCTTTATTCTACTGGCATAGCATCAATTAAGAAACTCTGTAAAAATTATCTTACTCTTTGCCCCTTGCCCTTAGGATTCCCTAGCAGCCTGCTGCAGTGTGCCCATTAGTTCTGCCTCTGTCATTTGCCAGTTATAGAAATAAGCTCTTCTCTTTTTATTTTCTACTACTGACCCACCCAGAAGCAAGGGCAAAATAGCATTCCAGACATCTGTTCATGTAGGATGCTGCATAAACAGCAGCAAGGCTGTTTATAAACAGCATGATCTCTGTTTTTTAAAAAGTTCCATTTTGAGTCACCTTATCTCTAAAAAAGACAGAGCGGAAATAGATGGGGTCCAGAGAACAGGTGACAAACACGATTACAAGCTTGGAGAGGCTTACACATGGTGGAAGATTTAAAAGATTAAGGCTCTTCGTCTTAGGGAAAGAGGTGAAAGGGGGCAGGTTTACCAGAGATATCTAAACAATGCAGAACAAGGGGAAATGATTGTACAGGTCAGGTTTTCTCTTCTTCTCCTTCTCTCTTTCTCCCTCCCTCTCCCACCCCCTCATACACATAGAGAGAGTACTAAGAGAGAAAGAAGAGATTTATTTTCCTTCCTTACTCATTCTGAGCACAAGACTGGTGTGCGTCACAAAGAACAGTAGCTTGACCCCTACCTCTGCAGTCTGGACTGCTATATCATAATGATCACACATCTCTAAGCATTTGTGGTAACCTGGTGGTGAGTCTCTCCAAAATGCCCAGGGAACACAGTGATATCTGACAATCTTTTCAATCTGCTGGACAATTCAGTTTCACTTGAGGGGCAGCAAGACTACTGACATGATTTCAATGAGTTTCCCAGATGTAGGCACAGCCATATGGTACCAAGTGATAATGCTTGGCAAGGTAGAAGGCAGTGGTACAAGAGGAAAACTGCTTCATAGATGGGTGGACTCAATCAAGGAAGTCATGGCCCTGAGTCTGCAAGACATGAGCAGGGCTGTTGATAAGGTGACCCTCACTCAAACATTTCCCCTAAGTTGAAGTTAACTTGGTGGCAGTTAACAACAACAACCAGAGACTTGACAATACCTAGACAAAACGAACAGATTTGTTTGTAGACACGATTTTCTCTAATTGCAGAATGTGTGCCTTTGCTCTATTAATACTTTTAATGCAAGATCATTGTGTGCCTTCAGAATATTCATACTCTCCAAATGCCCAGGGAACACATGGCTATAACATTTTGGACCTTTGGAAGTACAAATTGCCAAGGGAACAGAGTGCCCTGTAAGTATACAGAAGAGTCAATATTGCTGAATGCAACTCCATCTCATCTGAAAGTTGCAAAAAGTCAAAAGTGCCAAAAGCACTAATTTTGAATTCAGAGAGGGAGAACCAAATTGTGAATTGTCTCATATGGCTTTCAGTCCCTAAAATAAAGTTAAACCTTTCGGCCGCTTTAATTGTGTTTGTAGGTGAGAGAAGGATATGTGTGAGTGTGTGCTTTAAAACTAGTTTTGAAAGCATTGTTTTGCTTTGAAGTGTTTTTTAAAAAATCTGTGTTCAATATTATGTACTAAGAGAGTGGCCATTCTGCACTATAGTGCCCTGACTGTGGAATATTGTTTCTATGGAGGCACCATTGTTTGATGCCATCTAAAAATCCTTTTAGTTGCCCAGGTATTTTAATTTTAATTGCTCGATGCAATTTATCTTTCCTGCTACATTGTCTGCCTTTTCTGCTTCGGGCACAATTGTGTTGCTTTTGTGCTTTTGTTGTATTTGTGTGATTCTAATCAAAATTTGGACAATACTTTGACACTCACAAATATGAAAATTAGTTTAAAATAATAAAGAAATAATCACAAATAGAAGCATATTTTGTATGTTTAAAAAGTTCATTTAAAATATGTAAGGCATACGAATGCAAATATTGTTCCACACAACATCCTTGTAATGTTTTGTTTCTGAACTACCACTAGTAAGGATAGCAGAAGTGGGTCCACAGTACCATAAAGCAGAATGATGCTGAAAGCAGATCAAATTAGGCTGAAGATTGCATTACTATCTTAAATTATTGACTTTGGATACATTAACACTATGGAATTAATGCAGTCTGGCGCTACTTTAACTGTCAAGGCTCAGTGCAATAGAATTTTGAGAGTTGTAGTTTGGTGAGGCACTTACAACTACTGTGCTTCCATAGGATTGAACCATGGCTATTAAAGCAGTGTCACGCTGCATTAATTCTACAATGAAGATGTACCTTTAGGTGATAGAAAGTTAGATGGGATAGACCCCCCCCCCCAAATGACGATGAGGACAAAGCTAATGATGGGAAGAAACAGCAACTGCTGCATTAAAAAGAGATGTGGAAAGACTGTATTATAATAGTGAAGATGAATGTTATCTCTTTAAAGAAGCTGACCACTATTTCTCTCAGTGTCAAAACCAGATGAAATTTTGAGAAGGAGATGAGTCCCTCAACCTGTTTAAGTTACTTACTTAGTTAGGCGATCCCTCGTTGTCCGAGTAGGATAACCCTCCAGAGTGGGTCCATAGGTGACTATGGAGCCCTATTCTTGATAAGATCCTAAGCAGATTCAACTTCTCATCTAATTGATATCAGAAATATTGCTGGGCATAAGACCAAATGCTAACAATATCCATCGAGGGGGACCCGTATATTTGTTTTATTCTGGTTTACGCATTTATACAATACCTTATATGTATATATCCTTTCAAATACGTTTAGAAAATACAGACGTGCAATCAGCAAGTTCTTCAATTCTTAGGGCCAATTAGCTATCTCTTGTGAAAACAGGCTAAAATATGGTTAACTGGATGTATCTTCAACGGGACACCATGAATACTAAAGTCGTTTGCAATCATGTATCTCATGGCAGCTGATATGCTCTTGCGTAACCACCTTTGTGTCAGGGTAGCAATGTATTAAGTCTGGATATTGAATATGAAAGCTAACAGAATGAGACATTTCAAAATAATTACCTGATCTCTCCTGGGGCTTGTTCATGATGCTTACTAGAGATGAAGAGACTGCAAGCTTGTGGAATCTACTTCCTTTGTTTCTTTTTCCTAACCAAAGGTACTGAATGCTGGGAAAGGGAGAGCAAGTTGTGCTGTGATTTGAATGTTGTACTAGGGATTCTGGGAGAACAGGGCTTGGAGAATTCCAAGATCATAGATCAGAGGAAAACTGATGGCAAACCCCCTCAAAACAAATCTTACTAACCCCCCTCTCCAAGGCACTCAACAATACGAAAATAACACAGCAATTATGTTCTACAGCTTATGAATCACAGACCGTATACAGTCTGCATACAGTATGTAAATCTGTATCTGAGTTACTACAGATCAATAGTTCTAAATATTCTAAAATACTCTGGCAACTCACTGTCAAGACTTGGAAAGGCAACCTTTCTACAACTATTAACATTGTTCCTGAGACACAAGTTAGCCATGACCAAAAATGTCTTCATAGATTTTACTTGCTGTTCTTAAACTATTGTATTACCCACTGATCCACAATTAGATTATACAATACCTGCTGCCATCCATGACTTACACTGCAAATTCTATTGTCTCATGATTTATGTATGATTTGAAACTATTGTAATATTAGCATTTCCACATATATAATCAATTATCTTCCATACATGGTTGGAACAGGAAGGTTATGGCTTCAATCAAGACCCTCAATTTCTTTCTCACAATAGGCAGAAAATTAGCATTACAAAGGTAAGGAGACGTTGTTAACAACAATTACTACCACTGTTCCTTCTTGTATACATTTGAATTTTGCATAAAAATGTCAAAGACCTGATGTACATTGGCTGATTGCATAGCTTTTTGGCCTCATTGTGTACAGTTTCTTCTCCGTCAATTGAAGATAACATTTCATGTATCTGACAAAGTGAGACCTAATTGCAAAGCTTATGCCACAATAAATCAGTTAGTCAAGGCAAGCATTTTATACCTATATAGCAATTCAAGCTCGTTTTCCTCTGGGATTTGAATTGCCAGGCTTGACATGTACCCAGCAACACCTACATAGCAAAAACAGTCAAGAATAGTACATTAAACATTAAACAAAGTAGCCATTAAGATAGTCTGATGTAGAGGTTAAGAGCAGATAGCTTCCAATTTTTTTTTTTTTTTTTGATTAGGAAGAAAAACTGAAATTTTTAGAAAGTGTCATGGTTGTCAAATTCACTGCAAGGGTGTGTTCCTTGAATTAAGGATGGAGAACTGCTAAAAATGGCATGAAAATGTACACTTTTTCAATAAACTAAGTGGCATTTTGTCTAGGTTTATTAATAGTAGGATGGAGTCTCTAAGCCTCATCCTCTCATCTATGCAAGACATAAGCCTATTGTTTGGGAAATACCAATGCTGGACATCTGAGAGTATTTCAGGATCTGAAGAAACATCATTAAACTAACATTATCTTAATATACTTCTTAAGAACAGAAAAGCATCTTGAGCCCTGAGGATTACCTAGGAAGGAATCCCACTGGAGTACCACAGCACACCAAAATACCTGGGAGTTACTCTGGACTGTGCTCTGACTTATAAGAAACCCTACTTGAATATCAAGCAAAACGTGGGTGCTAGAAATAATATATGAACACTGACTGGCACAAACTGGGGTCACAACCAGATATAATGAAGACATGCTGAATACGTATGCCCAGTGTGGAATACATCTCACCATGTTAAAACAGTGGAGTTAGCCCTTAATGAGTCATGCCGCAATATCACAGGATGTCTACGCCCTACACTGCGGGATAAATTATACTGTTTAGCTGGTACTGTACCAACTGACATCCGTTGGGAAGTAGCAGCCAATAATGAAAGAACCAAGGCATTGACATCTCCAGCCCATCCTCTGTTTGGATATCAGCCAGCATGCCAATGTCTTAAATCAAGAAACAGCTTCCTAAGACCCACAGAGATAATCGAAGGAACATCTCAGCAAGCGAGAGTCTGAAAGTGGCAGGCTAAAACCAGGAACCTCAATTTATGGCTGATGAGAGATGAGAAACACCCTACTGGGTAATAGAAAGCTGGGTGAGACTTCGAAGGCGCTAAACAGACTGCGCTCTGGCACCACGAGATGCAAAGCAAATCTTAAGAAATGGGGCTACAAAGTGGAGTCCATGACATGCAAGTGTGGAAAAGAGCAAACCACAGACCACTTACTACAATGCAACCTGAGCTCTGCCACATGCACAATGGAGGATCTTCTCACAGTGACATCAGAGGCACTCCAAGTGGCCAACTTCTGGTCAAAGGAAATCTAGTATAATGCCAAGTTTTAAACTTTATTGGTGTTTTTTAAATAGATCATAACTGTATCCTCAATTCGCTTCTGACATGATAAATAATCTTAATATACTACCACTATATGTATGGTACCTTGCATATTCCACTTCACATCTAACAAATCTCTTTCCACACAAATCTGCCCATTCTTAAAATTTGTTTATAAACCACCCACTATTATTGTATAAGCAGCTGCTAAGTCTTGAGTGCCAGCTCCACCAAAATTTATAAAAACTCCTTGGTAAAATTAGAGGTCACGCGTATTTGTTTCTTGAGGCTAACGACTGGCTTGTACAGAGAGGACACAAACATCAATTCAACTTTTATTACTCACATTTATTTTCACACCTCTCCAGTAAGCTTTGTTCTATTTATTTGAAAAGAGCATTAATTTTTAAGTGGCATGGACAAAAAATCCATCATTCATAAAAAATATAGCCTGTCGAAAAGAAAGTTCGGTTCCTTTACTATTTTGCCATCAACTCCAAACCAAATTATTTTCTACACAAGAGGCACAGGAACATAAATTCCTTCACTACATATAAGTGTTTGAATATTCACCTTGATAATGTGTGAACACATTTGTCAAGTGTGTGACATTGCACTCTCCTGTATCTATCTTCCTGGTTTAAAAAAATCTGCCAGAAATAAAGACCTTCACAATTAAACTGAGTGGAAAATGTACATTTGTGAAAATAGCTGAATAAAAATAAAACTGGCCAGAAGGGTAACACACACAGCCTACAGCATATATTACCCTTGTTTTCCTCACCAACGAATAGGCAACACATGTTTAACAGATAACTTCAGAAACCACTGCTGCTCTCAGCATGGGACAAACAGATAATGTTCTGCACAAGAAGCTAAGTATTCATCCATTTAACCTATTCTGGAGAAATATTACCTGGGTTGAACAACAAACCAACCATATAAACTTTAATCTGTTATTTATTTATTTTTTAAATGATACTTCCACTATAAAGTCCATTGGTGCAATCCATAACAGGATACAGAAACCAGGGAGGGCTTGCTACAAAGTATGCTCAAGATGAAAGCACCAAAAATTATTTATTCTTCTTCAGTATAACAGGAAATAAATATTGGTATCTGTAGTTCTTTCTGCTGACCCTTGTAACAGATTAGAATTTAGGCATTGAACAAAATGAATGAACAAAAATGGCTCTCAAATTTTTGAAACATCTGCCAGAAAAAAAAAAGCAAGGCCCACTCAGGACCTCAGAGCCCTTCTCCCTTTGGTCACAATTGTGTGCTCCAGTGGCTCAAATATTTATTTTGTTCACTAACAATGGCTGAAAGCAATCCCAAAGCTTGTGGAGGTACATCCTGTCCCATATTAGAAGTGGTCTTCACTTGTTTTGGCCCCTACAGGCCTTTTTCTTTAAAAGATTTTATTTTCTCTTGATTGGTAAGCAGATAATGATTCAGCCAGAATCAGTAGAGGGTATTCCTCATTGTCTGTACCACTAACATGATCCTATCGTACAAGTGTCACACTTCAATGCCAACTGAGGGTTTCTCCACCTACAATACTTCGGTCTTATCAGAATTAAGTCTCACCTTCTTCACCCTGATCTGTCCCCAACCTGCCTCCACACACCTGTTCAGCGTTTCTACAATCTCCTAGTACTTACATAGAAGAAGCACCCAGGAGAGATGTATCATTCAAATGTTAATGATATGTTACCCCTAGTCTCCAAATGACCTCTTCCAGAATCGGTAAGGTTAAGTAAATAGGACATATCAAATTGAGAGAAAATGTTAGTGGAATACCATTATTTGTTTACTCTATTTAACCATGCAGAAATGTTACTGAGATTTGTATCATTCTACTTGTGTTTACAATAATAATTAAAAATAGTTTTAAAATGTGCATTTTAAATACTATGTAAAACATAGTAGAGCTTCCAGACATCGCAACAGCCAATTGCAGTGGGATAGAATGGAAGCCCCCCAGCACTTCATCCAGGGTACATCACAACAGAAAGGACTGGGGTCACAGTAACAGTGCCCTCCCAGCCACAGTTTTTTTTCTCTAGTTAGACACCCAGAAAGGGATCATGCTTCATGATACTAAAGCGTGTTGAAATGTCCAGAAAAACTAGCAGGGTTATATTCCATCAGTAATTCTTCAGTGCCATTTACCAGGATGTATCAAGGCTCTTCCTGATCCAAAAGATCAAACTGTACTAGTCATATGATCCAAGTCATATGTATCACTCAATATCATGTAGAGTTGAGAAGCGATGACATTTTACAGTATCTTCTGAAACAGCTGTATATTAGATCATGGAAAATAGTTTTGCAGCATCCACAGGTCTCTACTGCTTTTTTAAAATAAAGGTTCAGCCACAGAATCCTCAAGGCCCATATACTAAAACAATTCTTGGCAATTATAAAACTTAGAAAGAGCAGTGACATAAAGAATAGTATCCCTGATCTCCAAGAATATGCTGTAAACTAATACTGATAAAAACAAGATTAGATGCATACTAGGATGCAATAGTGATGAAATAAATCATATGCCACCTAGTACTCTCTGTTAACAGTGACCATGTTGATAGATTTGAAGCATTCCACACAATCTGAAGTCAAGAGTTTTAGTAATGTTGTTCATACAGTTTATTGTAAAACCTGGAAAATACCAAAAGTAGTGGAAATCACTACAAAGGAGAATTTCAGTTATATCAATGAAGTCTTTCACAAGGTTATATCAGTCACGTGTCAAACTCAAGGTTTACAAGCCAAATCTGGCCTACCATGTCATTTTATGTGGACTGCAAGGCTTTAATTTTTTTTGTTGTTGTGTCAGGAGCAACTTGAGAAACTGCAAGTCGCTTCTGGTATGAGATAATTGGTCGTCTGCAAGGACGTTACCCAGGAGACGCTCAGATGATTTTTGATGTTTTTATCATCCTTGTGGGAGGCTTCTCTCATGTCCCCGCATGAAGAGCTAGAGCTGACAGAGGGAGCTCATCCGCCTCTCCCCGGATTTGAACCTGCGACCTGTCGGTCTTCAGTCGTGCCGGCACAGGGGTTTAACCCACTGCGCCACCAGGGGCTCCTAAGGCTTTAAATGTCAAGGCATCATAGTTACATTTATACAATTACAATTAGAACTACAAACGTTTATGTTAAGCCACTTTGAGTCTCCTTCATGAGAGATCAAGCAGGGTATAAATAAATATAAATATAATAATTATAATTATAATTATAAATGGCCCTTTGAAGGCAACCAAAAGTCTGATGTGAATTTAGATGAAAATGCATTTGACACCTCTGATCACAGTGAAAATACACAAACCATGTCCTGTATGTTAGAAGAGAGACGCTTGTATTGATGTGAGTAACGTTTTTTTAATAAAGCTGTTAGCATAGGACTTTTAAATTTAAAACTACCCCCAAAATACATTAACAACCTTTGTGTTCATATAGCAATTTATTCCATCCCTGAGGATCCCAAACTGCTTTACACAAACATTATAATAAGGTCTTTGGGAATCCCCCTCACTCCTCCCTAAGAGAACAGCAAGAAAGCATCTGCTTTCTTCTCATTTCCACTGCCAGAGCAGAAGAGATGGTGATAATCCCCTCCAAATGCAGTATTTAACACCTATCAGGTAGGTGACAAGTGCTGCAGTGTAAGGAGGATTAGCACAGCACAGTCCTTTACAGTGGAGTGAAATTCTCCGTAAGCAGAGGAGTGAAGCTGCTAGGGCCTGACCAGCACTAATCAATATGTTAGACACACACATAAATGCACACACATACACACAGCACAATGAAGCATTCACTTTTAAAATCTAGGCTGCCCCACAAAAAAAAACCAAAACAAAACACAAAACAAACGTGGCAAAATAGGGTATGCAATCATAGTGCCATATTTTTTTCTAAATGGAGAAAGCAATCTATAAAGACAGGATTAACCATCTTCTTTTAAGCAAGGTACAGAAATCCAAATATTTTTGGATTACATATTCCAGCAGAACAGCCAATAGTAAGGAATGCTGGGACTCACAGTCCAACAACATTTAAAGAATCACATGATTTCTCTCCTATTGCATGCTTTTTGAAATTAGATGTGTTTCAAATGTTTAATTGTTCTCAAAGCCTTACGTTTAACCATCAGAATGCTTGGATCCTTGCTGAATACAAACTATGACCACTTCAGGAACAGAGAACTTGCACTGCAACTGCTGCTGGAGTTGTGCATCTCCCTCCTAAGTCAGAACAGGATAATAAGCAGAACTGGCAAGGTCTGTGGCCACAAAGGTCCAAGCCCTTTGTAGCAAGGCAGTCACTATAAAGGCAGTGCCATCAATATCAAGGCACAAAATAGAAGCAATTAGTGAGACATAGCTGTGACATTGAGGTTAAACATCACTTAGAAGCCGTTGGACCTATTACAAGCTCCTTGGGGATGTGGCTGCTTAAGAGGCCTCGCAAATCTGGGGCACTGAAATGAGTCCAGTAACTAGGATGCGTTAACAGCTACACACCAAAGATGATGGCTGAGAGGGCTGCAGGGATTCACTTCTCACTTTTTTTTTTTGGTCTTATTCCAGCGGTATGCAATTGTGGCCCACCAAATATTGTTGCTGGACAACATCTTTCACCAACCATATCAGTATAGCCAAATACAACGATATTGTGGGAGATACAGTCCAAAAACTTTGGGTCAGAACTACCGAGCAGTCTTAATTCATTACTCAGTATCAGTTGCACTGAGGGTTAATTCCAGGGGCTCTTCCACACAGCCATATAACACAGAATATCAAGGCAGAAAATCCCACAATATCGGCTTTGAATTGGGTTATCTGAGTCCACACTGCCATATATTCCAGTTCAAAGCAGAAAATGTAGGATTTATTCATCTATGTAGAAGGGGCCCAGGATTATATGGATCTTCAATACGATGAGCCCAGTTCTCCTCCCATTCATGGACCCTTTCATTCTATAATCAACTTGTTTATCAGTCGGTAGAATCCCTTGTGATAGGTTTGGGTTATGAATCACAACTTGAAGGCAAACAACAACAACAACAACAACAACAACAGGGACCTCAGCACAGGTAGGAAACAGAAAGAGTGGGTGAGGAGTAGGCAATGCGGTCAGCTGCAAGATACAGAACAGAAAAAGTAGCAATGAACTGTTGGCAGGTGTTCAATTATGTCACCAGGTCTGGATACTAGAATGGTAGTCATTTCCTTATTTAGAGCAAAATCTTGTAAAGGCTGTTTTCACTAAGCTCCTGATATAGACACATATGTTGCAAATCTCTATGCAAAATAAAACAGTCTTATTCCAAGATTTCAGATGCAAATCCAAACTGATTTTAAAAAATATTTTAATGGAATTATTGACAAAACTAAGGTAGAAGTGAAGGATATAAGAGGGAAAAGGAAAGGGAACATACTGCATGCATGCAATGTAAGAGGACTTTATTCCAAAATACATTTTCTCAAATTTCATGTCTAGTTAGATTTCCTTACTATCCAATGATGGAAGTATTTTTTTTTAACTTAGGAGCAAAAATCATTTTGCAGCAATAAAAGCCCACAGAATCCAACCTCACTGATGTTCAGTTAGATCTAAGCAACCAGGATATACTAGTAATTTCAAAAAACATATGCATATAAAAAAACCATAGATTTTTCTAATGCTGCAACCCTTCCAATCAAAAAGGTAGCCTCTGAACACACACACATTATATGTCACAAGGAAGCATTATCTGTATCATATTGCCAGTGTTTCCTTGAAATATACTATATGAGTGATAGTGTCCAATACATCAACTTTTTCTGGGCTAGATATATTTTTGGTCCAAGGCAATTTTGGAGATAGGATCTTAATTAATATTAATTATGATAGAAGAGAATATTATTATTGATTACTTATAAAGGTTTATTATTATTATTATTATGTCAACCTAGCAGTTTGAAAACATGCAAGTGTGAGTAGATCAATAGGTACTGCTCCGGCGGGAAGGTAACGGCACTCCATGCTGTCATGCCGGCCACATGACCTTGGAGGTGTCTACAGACAACTCCGGCTCTTCAGCTAAGAAATGGAGATGAGCACCACCCCTCAGAGTTGGACATGACTGAACTTAATGTCAGGGGAAAACCTTTACTTTACCTATTGCTTTTGTTTATGAATCAATATTAATATTAGAATTAGAATACAGGCAGTCTCCAACTTACAAACTCATACTTACGAAAGGGGGTGAGACAACAGGAAGTGAGAAAAATCTACCCCTCATAAGGGAAATTCACTTCTGAATATAATATAATAACTTTATTGTTATTGCACATTGTACAATGAAATCAAATGCCCATTTCCAATCACATTCTATATGTATAAATTACAAAGCACTCATCCTTCCATATTTTAATCGCTGTTGCACAATCCCTAATGCTACATCAGTGTGAAATCACAGAGCACAATATTGTCACAGCTCTAGGATAAAATTAAAAACTATCTCTCGGCCTATTTGTTTTTGTTTCTATCATCCTATACCATCTGCCAAATAGTAGCAATTCAAAAACAGAATATCCAGGGTGAGATGGATCCTTAAGAATATTTTGAGCTTTCTTAAGGAAGCAGGAATTATACAGTTCTTCCAAAGAGGGGAGAGAGCAACCAATAATTTTCTGGGCAGTAGTGGTAACCCTCTGGAGTGCCTTCCTATCTGCCACTGGGAAATTAGCAAACCATACGCAGATGCAATAGGTGAGAACACTCTCTATAGCACAGCGGTAGAAAGTCACCAGCAGTTTTTCATTCAATTGTTGGTTGCTTAAGTATCCCAGAAAGTGTTATCATGGGGAAAAGGTGTCTCAACTGAAACTTTATCACCAATCCTTGTTTCCACAACAAGCAATATTTTTCAAAATCCAATTTTCACAGGAATGGAAAGTGAGGTGAAATCTTCTGAACAGTGGCACAGACAGCAAAACAAACGTCACGCTATCCAACCCTAAAAAAATACATACACTTTAAAAAGTACCTGTTTCGACTTACATAACAAATTCGGCTTAAGGACAAACCTACAGAACCTATCTTGTTCACAACTTGGGGACTGCCTGTATTTAATAATAAGTCTGCAGTTTTTAAAATGAGTCCTTTTCTAAATCTAATAATCTTTTAAAATTCTGTACAGAAACACTGCCTAAATAAAGGTGATGTTTTAAAAAATGGATCTTGAATACAACTTTTAGTAATATTTAAATGAACATTAAAATGTAACTTTCCAGACCTCTGGGGGGCACCCTTCACCAATGCCAAGTTGCTGAAGCAAGTCTCGGGAGTCTGGTTTCCTGGACTTATTTAACTGCTTTCGGTCACTTAAACATCTACTTGACATAATGAACAGGTAAGTGAAAGGACTCTTACATTTTGCTGAAACCAACATAAGTTACAGGAATGTCTTCGGTTGTTTTCCACTCAAACATCAATAACGTATCTATGAACTGTTTCTAAGCATTTGGGTATATCGCATTGGTTCTGCTTCACCCGTTTGCACTGTCTTCTGGAATTGAGGGCACTTGACCTCTTCTACTCTGTCTGTGCCAGTGACAAGGAAGGACCAAGCTACATTTTTCAGTACTAAGAATGACAAATGTTGTTTGTCGTGTGCAGGGGGCTAGACTAAGGCTGCCATCTTATCCACTTATGTGGGAGGAAACCCTTTTGAATGCTATCTGAGTAGACATGTCCAGAATTGCACTGTAATTTTTGCTCCCACCTGACTTTAGACTGTGTGATTCAACCCCAACGAAACCCATAACAAGATATATGCCTGTGTTTTCTCAGCAGAAAATACAGATTTTCGCAACTACATTGCCCAAACTCGTTTAAGAGTCCAATACCTTCATTCACAGCTCAAATATTAAGTGAGAAATCTGGAAGTATTATCAGCATCAAACATTCATTCTACACATGGCAGCAATTTTCTCTGTATGATAGTTAATTTCAGTGAGAAGCATTCAGTGTTCTCATTCTTGATTGTCTTATAATTTAACTGTTATTGTACATCACCTTGGAAATCTACACCCTAAAGAATTTCTTATAAAAGTTTTAAATACATATAAACAAATTTGAATACACTAAAAAAGAGAATACAACTCTACAATTTTAATAGCTGGAACAAATTTAAGATTTTTTTAAAAAAAACTTTTTACATGTCATTTACTTCCTAATTATCAACGGAGGAGGTAGTTAATAAAGATGTCAGGTGAACTACACTGTAGAATTAATGCAATTTGACACTAGTTTAACTGCCTTGACTCAATATTGGGGTGTTATGGGAGATGTAGTTTTAAAAGGTCTTTAGTCTTCTGTGCCACAGTGACTCATAGAATCATAGAATTGGACCTCATGGGCCATCCAGTCCAACCCCCTGCCAAGAAGCAGGAAAAGTGCATTCAAAGCACCCCCAACAGATGGCCATCCAGAGTCTGTTTAAAAGCCTCCAAAGAAGGAGCCTCCACCACACTCTGGGGCAGAGAGTTCCACTGCTGAACAGCTCTTACAGCTAGGAAGTTCTTCCTAATGTTCAGATGGAATCTCCTTTCTTGTAGTTGAACTCACCTCAATACAACTCTAAGGGCTCCATAGCATTAAACTATGATGGTAAAAGTGGGTCAAACTGCATTAATTCTACAATGTAGATCCACCCACCCTCACCTGTAAAAGTGCAAGAACTCTTTCCCACAGCTTTAACACTGTTGTAACTGAACTGACTACCAAGTGTTAATTAGAGTTAAACCACCCCGGTGTGGACATTGTTACTGTAGACAGCGGCCTTATTACATTTTTCTTTAGGTCTGTAAAGAATCAATTTAGAATAAATTGAAATAGGACACGTATTGACCTGCAACAGCAGTGGATGATCACTAATACACACACCTTATAATTGGCATTTTAAAAGTAATTAAAGTAAGTGGCACATGATAGCCTTGCTGTTCAGCAAAGATGTTATTAGAAATCAAGTACAATAAAGTTTCATCATTACACAGATTTACTTTTGTAACATGAGGTTGCAATTTACTAGTTCTTTACTTAGTATAAAATTATTGTCCTCTCAAAACTGTCATTTGCTTCTATTGCCTTAGGCTCTCTTTCTCTTGCACAGCAAAGGAAACCACACAGAAATACTGCTTCAGCAGTCCAGTTGAACAAAGCAGGAGAAAGGACAAAGTCCACTACCACCATAATCCCAAAATACTTTCAAGGAAAACAAGCCGCAGAGCTTTTGCAGATATTCACAGTCCAGGAGGACATTATTCTGGCCCCTGTGGAAAATTCCTGTAGAATTTTTGAGTTGGAAAATCAGAATTCAAGACCATTTATCTTTTCAAAATATGCATTTATTTTACTGTGTCTTATATTCTGTTTTCTCGTGAATTCTCGTGAAGCAGTAGTTTGAGATACTGTATTATGGTAACTTTTGTTACCTTCCTTAGCTCTATCCCACATACCTTTTTAAAAATATCCTTAACAAGGTTTCTATTGAAGAGAGAATTGGGCTGGATCTACACTGACAAATAAAGCAGTTTGAAGTGTAGACCCATATAATGAAGTTCAATGTAATTTAAACTACATTATATGAGTCTACTGACCATATAATGCAGTTCAAATAGCATTATTCGGAAGTAAAGATCCAGCCTTACACTTAAATGAGCCTCTGTAGCTAGAATCTGCATCAAGCTGACTAATTCAAACAAACTGTCAGACAAAATTTCTGTGCATGTTTCCTGATGATAACCTAGATGCAAAAAAAGGTGTGAAAAGACAAAACTAATTAAATACTTAAAACCATTTCTACTTTCAAATAATTCACTGAAGGGGGAAAATGGTCCTCTTTCATTTTCTGTTCTTGCATTGCATTTTATTTACTGTATTTTACTAAGCCATTTTGAGATAGCCAAAAATCTTCAAGCATAAGAACTAAAAGCACTTACAATATATTTAACTTTTATTTTCAAACTATTTTATGTTACTGCAATGTAATATAAAGATCTCTCTTGAAGAAAAGGTGAAAGTACTAAAAAATAAATTCTGCAATTTTTATTTATTTATTTATTTTTGCTCAAAGAAACTCAGTTCCTTTCTGGAATAGATGAATAACTACTAAATAGCCTCACACTTAATGTTCGCATCCCTAAACCATTCTCTTGCAAATCGTTACCAAAAGAGTCTTGCATTTTAGCTATAATAGCCATAGCATTACAATAATTTGTTTAAGCATTAAAGTAATGTAAGCTTGTTCCCTCTACTGCAGGTAACAAAATTAAATAAAGTGCAGCATGTTGCAGAGAGAAAGATTTCTAATAAGAAGCTGATTTGCTGCTGTATATTATCTGTAGTTATATTTAAAATGCATCAAGGTTTTGATGACATCTCTCCCTGCAAAGTTGACAGTATAAAGCTCAACTAGAGGGTGACTATGGCAACAGCAATGGAAATAAAGAGAATGAAGCTGAGCGGCTTAAACAGATACTCCCAAATTTCTTTGTTTTCATTCATGAGGGAACAGATAACCATGTCAACTAAGATTGGGAATGTAGAGGGTCTTTTGCAAAAGGCTCTTCTTCAGAATTAACATGAGACTTCCCAAGATTTTACTGTGCAGACAAATACAGGTATGTGAGCCACAATTTATAGCACAACAGCCAACACTTTAGTGAAAGATCCTGCAATATATCTAGAAGTCAGATTCATTGTCATAAGGTATTTTATTATTGTCAATATTTACTTTCTATTTGTTGTTGTTTGCCTTCAAGTAGTTACCAATTTATGACAACCTCAAAGCAAACTTACCATACAGTTTTCTTAGCAATGTTTGTTCAGCTGCCAGTCTGCTTCTGGGCAAAATACAAAGTGCTGGTTATTACCTTTAAAGCCCTAAATGGCTCGGGTCTAGACTATTTGACGAACCGCATCTCTCACTACAGACCAACTCGGACACTGGTCATCAGAGGAGGCCCTG
Organism: Anolis sagrei; assembly: GCF_037176765.1. NCBI lineage: Eukaryota > Metazoa > Chordata > Lepidosauria > Squamata > Anolidae > Anolis > Anolis sagrei. The sequence continues at coordinate 182,520,380 of NC_090024.1, forward strand.
CTCTCGGTCCCACCCTTGTTCCAAGCACGGCTGGTGGGAACGAGAGAAAGGGCCTTCTCCATGGGAGCTTCCCATGTCTGAAACTCCCTTCCTAAAGAATTAAAGATGGCCCCCTCCCTCCCCGCCTTCAAAAAACAGCTGAAGATGTACCTTTGCTCACTGGCTTATGGGGAGGAGGAGGAGGAGGGGGGGAGGAGGAGGGGGAGGAGGAATAAATGGTAATACTACTATTATACCTCTGATTAATAGCTGCTATCCGTATCCATGCCCTGTTCGCCCCACCAGCTCAATAGACATCTTCAGCAATGATCAATCTTATTTGCCCCCAAGGAACTGGGTAACTGATGCTTCAGTTGATGATTGATGTTTTGTTTCAGGTCTGATATAATAGCTTGCGTTTTTCATTTGATTTTAGTTATTAAGTTATTAAGTTATAATTTGCTTTTATATGTCAATTTTTGTTATTATGGGTGTATTGTTATTATGTTCAGGCATTGAATGTTTGCTTTTTATGTTTGGAATCTTCCCTGATAGGAGGATAGGGAGAAATAAGAAATAATTTAAGGTGCTGGTGCTATCCTACAAAGCCCTAAACGGTTCCGGCCCAAAGTACCTTGCGGACCGCATCTCGGCCTATGAGCCCACGAGGACCTTGAGATCATCTGGGGAGGCCCTTCTCTCGATCCCGCCTGCCTCACAGGCACGTTTGGCGGGGACGGGAGAGAGGGCCTTCTCGGTGGTGGCCCCCCGGCTGTGGAACTCCCTCCCTGCTGACATCAGACAGGTGCCCTCCCTTATGGCCTTTCGTAAGGCCCTGAAGACTTGGCTTTTCGAGATGGCATTCAACTGAGTGCTATGTTACTGGAAATGACAACCGGAATGGATTACGACTACGAGATTGATTATGATTCCACGATAAGACGGAGCGGATTACTTTAGTGTAATTAGATGTTGTGTATTAGTGATATGTTAGTTTTGTTGTCTTGGCTCATTGTAAATTGTCTTTTATGTGTTGTACACCGCCACGAGTCGCCCTAGGGCTGAGAGCGGCGGTTAATAAATGCAGGAAATAAATAAATAAATAAATAAATATAAATAAAGTTTTTATCATCATCATCATCATCATATAAGAGATTTGCCCTTGCCTCCCTCCGAAGCTGAGAGAGTATGACCTAATCAGGGTCCCCCAAAAAGTTTACATGGATTTGAACCCTGGATTTTCAAGTGGTAAACCTGGTGTTTTAAAGCAAATCTATGTTATATGTCTTCCTTTTACAAAGGAATTCCAACTCCATTCCAAGTAGTGTAGGCATTGCTTCCTCTATTAATTTCTCTCCAAAGACAAATCCAGAAATTCGAAATGAGAAAGATTGCACTTCAAAGAATGAGAGAGCTTTCATTTGTGATGATAATAAAAAGTAAACTATGCAAAAGCCTATCCGAGTGTAAAATATGTGTACTCTACACACTGTGTATGCTTAGTGTAGCATCTAAAACCAGAAGGGGGGGAAAGCACCTTAGCGGACTCAATACAGTAAGTATTAATCCTTTCGGCTGCCACACAACCGTTCTCAAGGGTTCCATGCATGCGAAACTAAGAGGCTGCTTTTGTCAGCATTTCTACTGCAAACATCCGAACTCTACATAGTTTAAACTCAGAAAATTTTATGACAGTCTCAGCTCATCTTCAAAATCTTAGTTCATGACAGTAGCTCAACAGCAATAACTAAATAATTGCTTAACTAAACTATAGTAATGCATAAATAAACTGCTGATCATGCACACATACACAAGGGCTAGGAAAACTGACACAGGGGAGAGTATCATCATTTTGAACTGCAGTTTTGCTTTTTACTGAAATGCTTTCGATTAGTATATCTAATTGAAATGCTTTCAATTAGACTTCTCTCCATTTTCAAGCTATTTAGTTAACAAACTAAATTGTACCATAATATCTACTTCAGAGAGAATACAGCCATAAAGACATGTATCTATAACAAAAGTGAAAAAATACAAAGTTGATGGTCCTTAAATTTCACTTTAGCTTCAAAGGATCAACTGATGCATAAGAGACTACATGTGTCACTGTGGGAAATGCACTAATAAAATGACTCAAGAACCTACAGTACTCAGATTTATTTGACAACTTCATAAATTATAAGACAAACACCTCAATTAAATGTTCAGGAAATAAAGACACTACAGCAAAACAGGGGTGTAGGGCTTTCCACGAGGCTCACAGAATGGATTGCTAAAGTAGCGGATTAAAATGTGATTAATTGGGGCAGGAGGAGGAGAATAAGCATAAAGCACAACTCCATTTATGTTTCTACAAGTAAATTGCTCTCTTGTAAGAGCATTTAGGTTTACACCCCAACTGAGATACTCTTCTTAAAAAGAAAAAGAAAATGTGGGGACGAATCTGTGCAAAAGTTTGAAGAAATTGAAAACTATTTTTTTAAAAAAATCTTCCTGCAGATCCACCAAAGCTGAAGACAAGACTACCTTTTCATAAAAGCTAGACTATACCAAATACCAAACTAGTCCAGCAGCCTGTTTCCTGTAATAGATGCCTATGGGAAGCAACACGCTAGGAGCAAGACAATAGCATTCTTCTGGTCATGTTCCCCAGCAACTGGTTTTCAAAGTCATACTGCCTATGCATGGCCATTTGTGATTAACAGCCATGGATAGCCTTATTCTCCATGAATTTGCTGAATACACTTTTTAAGGTGTCAAAAACAGCTTCCATCACTACCTTTTGTGAAAGCAAAATCTGTAGTATAACTATGCACTAGTTGAAAAATATCTCTCCGTCTTGAACTTTCTACATATTCCTGATCCTCCCCCTTCTCCTTTTCTGCACCTTTCAGTTTTACTTTTTTTATTTGAGGACCAACAATAGTTGAATTCCTAGTATGAAATAACTTCAGGATGCTGTCTTTTTAAGACGACAATGACGACGATATGTAATTGTATCCTTGCTTCCTCCCAGAATCAAGACCCAAGGCTGCATGTAGCTTAAAAGGGCAGTTCCCGAGGTAAAACATCCAATTTACAAATGAGTTCTAGTTAAGAACAGGCAGAGACAACAGGAAGTGAGAGAAATCTATCCCTAGGAAGGGAAATTCACTCCTCAAAGAGCTATCATGGGGAGAAGACATCTCCGCTAAAGCTGTAGCACCAACCCTTATTTCCACAATAAACCAAATATTTCAAAATCCAATTATCAAAGAAAGGGAGGTGAAATCTTCTGAACAGGGGCACAGACAACAAAGCAAACATCACAGGGGTGTTAATCCTTCCCTATGCTATCCTAAGCTTTATACATATGCTCTGTTCGTTTTGAATGACATCGTAATTCAAAATCCGCTGGATGAATTGCCACCAAATTTGGCCACAAGTCACCTACTAACCCAAGGAGTGACTATCATTCAAAAAAATTGATTTTGTAATTTGGGAGTTGTAGTTGCTGGGATTTATAGTTAACCTACAATCAAACAGCATTCTGAACATTCTTGACCTTGAGTTTTGGAGTTGTAGTTCACCTACATCCAGAGAGCATTGTGGACTCAAACAATGAAGGATCTAGACCAAGCTTGGCATGAATATTCCATATGCCCAAATTTGAACACAGATGGGGTTTGGGGAAAATAGACTTTGACATTTGGGAGTTGTAGTTACTGTGATTTATAGTTCACCTACACTCAAAGAGCATTCTGAACCCCACCAATGATAGAATTAGCCCAAACTTCCCACACACAGAAAATACTGTGTTTTCTGGTGGTCTTTGGTGACCCTTCCGACACCCTCTTGTGAGCCCTCAGGGGTCCTGACCCCCAGGTTGAGAAATGCTGCCTTAAGGTCATCCAGTCCATCTCCCTTCACCAGGGCAAGAAAACATAATCAAGCCCTCCTGACAAAGAGCCATCCAGCCATATATATAGATAGATATAATTCACACACATATATGTATATGACAGATATAGTATCATAAATTTGAAAGAAGAACAATTATATGTTGCATATTCCAGAGTAGGCAAACCACACAATCTCTACATGAACACTGACAAAGAAAGAACAAGAAATACTGTTTACCCACAAACATCAAGAAATTACAAATATTAGAAACCATCACTTTCTCATTACTTTATTTTCCAGATCACCAGACTGGGCCACAGCAACACGTGGCAGGGGACCGCTAGTATATATATGGAGTTACACTTAAAAATGTATTTTTTCTGACTTACAAACAAATTCAACTAAAGAACAAATCTACAGAGCTTATCTCGTTCATAACTTGGGGACTGCCTGTACAGTTTAAAACATAAAAGGTGTATAATAAACCAATTCAAGAACGGGAAGCCAATGATATAGACATTGTAGCAGAATGAACAGTAGGACTAACACACTTCGTAAAAATCTGGATCACTTTCTTCCACAATGAAGTGACCACAAATGTGAAAGCATTCTTAGCTTCTAATTCATGTGTCTGTTTTGAACAATTCCTAGCACAGTGACACTCCAGAAATGCTAAATGCTAGTTGCCAACATCACAAGCTTGGTTTCAGAGCACATTAATTAAGTAATCAACTGACACTGTGAGTGGTGTGTACACCAACTATTGAAGGGTAATTTATTTCAGGAATCCACACTTGGTGGAATTTTTAGACTTGTGAAGGCTGGCAAGAGGAATTATTAAAATCCACAGCTATGAAACAAATCTGGGGAAGCCACAGCAGGTTTCTAATTAAAGTCTGCCTCTGAGATAACCCCCAAAGGCCTGAAGACAGGGGCAGTAACCAATACAGATTCCAGAGAGACTTCTCAGAGAGGCAATGTATTAAATCGTCACTGAAAACCAAGTTGAAGCAAACTGAACAAGTAGCACGCTCAAGTCAACTATAGCTTGAAGGGAAAATATACACAAAAGCTAATGCTACCAAGAAAAAAAGAATTAAAAAGGCCACTGTAAATATATCAAGGGAATGTAAGACTGAACACTCTGGACCAGTGAAAATGAGGAGAAAATTAGTAAAGACAAGTAAATTGAGATACTTGACCTTTTTAAACATGAAAAGGAAAAGAACAAAATTACTGAAAAATTAGAATGCGATTAAGACATCAAAATATGATAACAATAGCATCACATCTAGGGAAATAAAGTTATGAACATTCTACAAATCAACCAAAACAAGTGTGAAAGGAATTGCTCATCAAGTGCAAATAGATAAATCTTTAGGGCAGTAAAATAAAATAAAAAGCACAAAGGAAAGGAAATCATTGTAACAAAGTCTTGCATGCGGCTGTTTCATTATAATTTCAGCCGACCAATCATCATCTCATACTTCATACAACTCACTACTTCTCAGTCTACATTATACAAAAATGAAAATATACATAATGTCTATATACAGAGATTGCAGCAGTGAAAAAACTGTAATTTACTGACATAACATACACCAAAACAACCCACTCAAATTCATTTGTTATCAATCAACTACATCACTGGAGCCTTAATTCCTTCTTCATTATCTTAGATAATGTGGGCAGATTTAAACATTAGCAGATGCTAAATGTGAAATACTCAGTCTATATATCTTGAATTGATATTAATCCTTGGGCATTAATGTAAATTACAACTTATCTTAGAAAACAGTAACATGACTTCTTATCTTCACATTTCTCTGTTCTGATCTTGGAAGGTAATAAAGGTAAATCTGGCTATTAGTTGAATGGAAGACAGCCCATGAATACCATGTGCTGTAGGTTATATTTCAGACGAAGGAAATTAGAAAACCACCTCTACGTATCCTTTGCCTAAAAAGCCCTATGAAATGTATAGGGTCATCTTAAGTCAAAAGATGACGTAAAGACATACATACACACATAAACCACATCAATTGTTCTTAGGTTTCCGATTTGTGAACTGTTGTTTTCATTTTTAAAAAAATATCTGTAATGCTAATATCTTCAAGAATATAATGAAACTAGGCTTAAGATATAAATTTAACTGAGATACAGACGTGAAAAACCAGCAAGGGGTATGTTCTTCTTGCCACTACCATATCAAACCTTCCTTCTCAGAAAACTAAGACACCAGAAAGCTCTCATTAACACAGTGAATTCTTTCAAGGCACGTGATTTAAATCTCAGAGTACTAATTCCTTTGGAAATATTTTATTACAAGGATACAGCCTAAAACAAACCCACTTGTCAACAAGCCAGGGGCGAGAAAGCCTTTGATCTTAGCAAGCAAAAATGCTCAGCACAGTATGTTGCAATAGAGCAGCCAAGTTAGACCACCAAAAAATAAATAAACAAACAAACAACAGAGTTGATTTTAGGAGGGGAACTGCGCTTTAATTTTGAACTACATTAGCATGTGTTTTTCTCTCTTTTCCCGCTTCATCCTTTCTGCAAACACAGCAGAATTTGGTGGGTGCCGATAATGTTTAACCTTTCCCATTAGCAGGATGCTTAACTTGGGCTATAGGAACAAACTAAAGTCTCTCATATATTCCATACCCAATAAATAAGGTAGAGAGAGTCTAACTGCTGGAGACTAATGAGCTGATATCGCTCATAAAACGGATATAGGCTAAAGGTTACAGAGAGAACTGCAGAAATTAGATCTATAGATGCTGGCCAATTGCTGACCTGTGTGTATTAAAGATAGAAAGGAGCGATAGTCTTGTATATCTCCATGCAAAATGGAAAAGCTATGCACTCTGGGCTTTGTTTGAATTTTAGTCATACTAAAATTTGTGGGTGCTTGGTCCAAACAAATGAGAAAAACAGAAATACAGGAACAAAAAATAAGTGAAAGAAAGGTGGACAGTTGCCACTGGTGGCAAATCGATCTCAACACAGGACTAAAAAAACATCATGTGGATTTTAACATAATCAAATGACTGAATTTTTTCATTATAGAATCGGAATTCATCAAAATCATTGCTCAGGACTCAATTAGTATCACCTCTAGATTGTTTGTGTGCCATTTCTGACTTCAGAGAGAACAGAATCCTCAACTATTCTCTTTTTAGAGTTCGATTCCATTCTTTGGTATGACGTTTTATTATCATTATTCTAAATGATAATAAATAAGCATACTTATATTGAATTAAATGCTGCATGAAAATAAATCCTGAATAAGTATACTGACAATTGGGCTAGATGAGGAGTGGTGAATGAGCTTTTCTTGTTTTCAAAGTTAATCAGAGTAATGTCTCCCTCTAATGCTACAGTATGACCCCAGTATCTACAAGACTGGTCTCCATGGTTTCATTTATCCACGTCTAACAAAATAGATCCTCTTCAGGCATTTTCCAGATTCTCCGGCGTGATTCTGTGGTATTTCTAGCTAAAGTTGTTAATCTCAATATGGATATTATTTACAGTTTTGCAAAAGTATTCCCCATGTATACGGGATCATACTGTATTTTCTTTTAGTCTCTCCCCCCCCCCCTTTTTCTTGGAAAATGTGCTATCATGCCCATGCAATCCTTCTTCTTTCTGACATTCAAAAGCCACCCCAAACCCTCTCTGAAGCCCAGGTCTCCACCCACCAGCTTGAGAATACAGGTTCTTTACAAATTTGTGTCAGTTTTTATTTTTATTTTTTTAAGATCAGAAAGGTTTGCTTTGCAAGGTGATTGATTGCATGGAAAGTGGCAAAGATAAATAATAATAATAATAATAATAATAATAATAATAATAATAATAATCTTTATTTATACCCCGCCACCATCTCCCCAAAGGCGACTCGGAGCGGCTTACATGAGCCCAAGCCCAGCGATACATTACAGCAACATGAAATATAAACAACAAAATAACATCACAATAAAATAAATAAACCAATCAAGTAAAATACATTTCAACACAATTTCCTTTCACTTCCCTGAGTCCACTGCTTAAGGCTCCGTATCTTTATTTATGCAAATTTTCAATATCAGCCCCACTTGCAAAGGTTTTATCTCTCTCTCTCTCTCTCTCTCTCTCTCTCTATATATATATATATATATATACACATATATATCCACATCAGAAAGAAAGAGTGAGACCAACTCACTCCCTTTGTTTTGTCTTCTGGAAGATTATTAGTTTTGGAGAGGTGGGGGAGAGAAAGGACTGGTGGTGAAGGAGAAGTGCCGCAGGGAAGACAAAGAAAGGGTACGTCTCCTAGCCTTTTAAACTCTAGTTCTGAAAACAGATGCTTGCTGTGCTGGGACTTGCCAAGAAAACGAGGACAATGTTTCATTTAAAAAAAGCTATAGGGCACTCAGGGCTAGAGTGATGCTATTTGCAACATGACTCCCTCTTAATTTTCTGGGACAAACAGGCTGCCCCTTGCAAGGTGGAAGGTAAATGGAATTATCCATGTGCTCTGAGGGAATTTACTATATTCCTACTGGACAATATAAATAAGTTTTAGAAAATTAATACAGGTGTAAGCTGTGGGCCCCTTCAAGTATGACATCTTTTTGAAATGAATGGATTATGAAACCAAAAAAGTCCCTCACATATTATGTAGGATGGCGGCGACCAGGAAGACTACTATGAGACGTACCCCTGATGAAAATAATGAACTGGATGCTGCACTCTGTTTCATAAGGAAGGGAGACCATTTTTAAAAGCTGACATGTATCCAAAGCCATACTGCCATGATGTTTAGCTACAAAGACTTCCAGAACTGGCTGCATAAGACCTACAAAAAATAGATTGAGTTTTTTAGACTTACAATATAAAAGTCCCAATAATAAGGAAAAGGGTATGAGAAGGGAAAAAGGAAAATGATCTGATTCAGGCAAGTTTTCTTTAAAAATATGGCATATTGACTATGACCAGTCTGAATTGCAACAGTTCAAACAAATGAGTAGCCAACTGGTGTTACAGTCAATGGGATTGATTGAAATCCCAATTATCTTCCTGCTGCACCCTAACAGAATGGAATTGTTAAAACAGCAGAAAACATTTTCAGCAAACCTAAACATGTTACTAAAATCAAGATTCAGGTAACTAAATGCTTAAAAGAGAATGGAATTATTATTAAAGATAACATGGTCTAGTACTACTTACTTCTAAAAGAAGTACAAAAGTAAAGAACCCACTTCCAGTTTTCAAAATAAGCACTAGAGAGGAAGATTTTGTACTGGGCTGAAAATACTGCAATTCCTTAGCCCCATGATGGATACATCCAATAGCAAATGAAAAGCCTTCCCTCCCACCACAGTGGAAGAAAAGAAGAGACAGCATAGCTCCGTGATGCCTTAAGCTCAAAAGCAGATAAAATCCCTTCATCCATTCTAATTGCCATTTGTAAGACACCCTGGAAGTCTTTGTGGATGAAGAGAAGGGTACAATTACTCTAAATCAGGGTCCTGAAACTACGGCCCAAGGGCCAGATACGGCCTTCTAAGGTCATTTACCCGGCCCTTGCAAAGGTTCAGCCTAAGTCTGAAAGGACTTGAAAGCACACAACAACAACAACAACAACAACAACAATCCTATCTCACCAGCCAAAAGCAGGCCCACACTTTCCACTGAAATACTAATAAGCTTATATTTGTTTAAATTGTTCATTTTAATTATTGTATTGTTTTAAAGTGGTTTTGCAGTACAAATAAGATATGTGCAGTGTGCATAGGAATTCATTCATTTTTTTTCAAATTATAATCCGGCCCTCCAACAGTTTGAGGGACTGTGACCTGGCCCTCTGTTTAAAAAGTTTGAGGACCCCTGCTCTAAATAAACCAACAAGAGAGCCAACCACTAATTTTCTTGGCTTGAGAGGCTCCAGCAGTAGCTTCTCTGGAACTTACCACAAAATCAGAAATGATGCTCCTATGCACGTCAGAAGACTCAAGAGGCAAAATTAGTGGTATCTACAAGCTATCTAAAAGTATCAGCAACAAATTAATAGACCACTGAATACCCATTAACAAGCACTCAATATTTGAGCACATTATATACAACGTCACTCATAAAAATGTCCCTGCTTTATAAAATAATTTAAACTGGAGTGACATACAGGGAGCATACACATCCCCCCTGCTGTTTCAGCTCCACTGGCTGCCGGTCCATTTCCGAGCACAATTCAAAGTGCTGGTCTTGACCTATAAAGCCCTATACAGTTCCAGCCCAGCTTACTTGTCCGAATTTATCTCCATCTATGTTCCGTCTCGGACTTTAAGATCGTCGAGGGAGGCCCTGCTCTCGGTTCTGTCTGCTTTGCAAATGCGTTTGGCAGAGATGAGAGACAGGGCCTTCTCGGTGGTGGCCCCCCGCATCTGGAATCCCTTCCCCAGTAAGATTAGGTCAGCTCCATCCCTCCTCTCCTTCAGGAATAAGCTTAAATCATGGTTCTGAAGCCAGGCATTTGGGGAGCAGGCTTGATAGTGATTGCAGTGTTTAAGTGAACTGCCAATGGACAGGCTCTGACAAAGCCTTGGGACGCTGCATTGGATTGGATTTGGCTAAATGTTGTTAATAATGTTTTTAAAATGGATTTTAACTTAATGGTTTTATTTAATGTATAATGTTGTGATATATTGTGTATGTATTCTGTATGTGTGGCATCAAATTGATGTAAGCTGCTCTGAGTCCCCCTCTGGAGTTTGAGAAGGGCAGGGTACAAATGTTGGAAATAAATAAATAAATCAATAAACTGCAAGATAAAATCCAATGGATCAGAAGTTGCCCATCCAATTTCCTCAATATATTTGGCATGCCACCCATGCTGTTAGCTTAATTATCATAAAATTGTTTGAACGATAAATAATGGTCAGAACAAGTAGAATCAAGAAGTTTATGTCTGCAGAAACTCCTCTCAATAGACTCCAGAAGTTCTACTAGAGGTACACCAATGCTTGTTTATGAGAAATGTTTCATAATACCACCTTTTCTATATATGCATTATAGATCTACTAGAAAGGTCAACAGATGCATAGGACTTGAGAAAAGGATCTCCACAGCTGATTGAGTTCATAAACTAAAGTAGGATATTACATGAAAGAGTTGATGAAATGTTTCAAGTAGCTTGAAGTAGAAATGTGCCGAATTCTATGGACTCTTTAGAATGTTATAAATGTGAGTGTTCCTAACATTTCGGGCAAGATAAAAGCCTTCAGAATCTATTCAAGTTTCAGAGTACGAGTGGAATCCAAGTGATCCAGAAACAAGAGATTTCTGCACTTTGCACACACACACACAAACACTTTCCACCCACCCCACCCTCAAAATCTGAAAGTCCCCTTCCGAACAAATACTATTTGTCTGCCCTGGCAACAACCCACTGATACCATCCCATCTTCAGGGATGCAAACTGCAGTACCATAGTCACCCTGGGCAACCGTATAATTAGGTCTGGTGCCTTGGAGAAAGGAAAGAATGCAGTTTTCTCTCGCCTTCACTCTTGAGTTGAAGGAGCAGAATTAAAACTCAAGTCACTAAAGTTGCTACAGTCAAGTGTGCTAGTAGGCGGTGTACAGTGTGCATGTAAAACTCCTCCCAGATTCCTTCCCTCAAACTTTTGGCTGGTGACATCTGAAATATTGTGCTACTTAAGGGCCAAATTTAAGGGTTAGGGGTAAATTCAAGCACTTTCCAAATTTGTCTTCTTAAAAATCCAGTTATGATCTACAATTTGTAAAAATCTTGCCTATCTCATTCTAACTCATTAAAATTATTCCAGACCCTGCAAACCACAGACATGGGTGACATTTGTTATTCTGAACATCTGCTTTTCGTTTAAACAAGACTTACACACAACAAATTATTTGTGGATTATGTAAAGACTACAACCAAATTCAGTTGGCAGCCCTAATTTTTGCTAATACCCTCTGTTTGTATTGAATAGCCCAGACTGGATAAAAAATATTGATTTTAGCTAACTCAAGCACTATCTCAATCATTTTTTTCTGAAATGTCGTGTATAACAAGCTTGTCTTTTAAATTCTGCACAGAAATAATGGTAAAACAAAACTAGGCTCTTAAAAGTCAAATCCTTGCCAGTCCGAACATATCTCTCTCTATGAACCATCTAGGTCTCTAAGGTCATCTGGGGACACCCTGCTCTTGGCCCCCCCTCCTTCGCAGATGCGATTGGCGGGAATGCGAGACAGGGCCTTCTCAGTAGTGGCCCCTTGGCTATGGAATGCCCTTCCTAGTGATATTAGATCGGCCCCCTCCCTCCTAACATTTCGAAAAAGAGTTAAAACCTGGCTTTTTGAGCAAGCATTTGCAAATGCAGTGTAACAGGATAATTTACATCCACGGAACGATTGGAAGATGCGACTGGAAAATGATTTTAGTAATGAGATGCTGAGGACTTGTGTTTTATTGTTCTTATTGTTTCTATTGTTTTATATGGTTTATATTATATGTTAATGTTTTAAATTGTATTTTATGTTGTTTGGGGCACTGAATTATGCCGATTGTAAACCGTCTTGAGTCGCTATCAGGCTGAGAAAGGCGGTATATAAATACAGTAAATAAATAAATAAAATCCTCTACTTTTTCAAACACATGACCAATCTGGGAACAGCTTCATGGTATCTTACAGGATACATCACAAAGTTCATCCCAATTATATTGTACAGTAGGTCTTCCATTTTCAAGTAATTTAGGGGTGCAGTGCCACTGTGGAAGTTCTAAAAATGCTATTTATTTATCCCAAAAGAACACCACTTTAGGAATCTCTAGCTCCTCCAGGGCAACTCTATAGTAAACATCTGTCACACTGGATGAGGTAGAACTGCCTAGAGAGAAGATACTTATCTTATCTGTGAATATTAAGGTCTACAAAAATGAAACCTGTAAATGTGAAGGACTTGCCATTTTTTGTGTGTCTTCTTACCAATTTGTTCAGTTTTCAAATAATGACATCTATAAATTTTCCTTAAAAATGAGGAATTTATCATTGACTTCTAATCTAAAAGAGAAAGCCTTCTCGATTTGCTCAGAAAAGTCCAAGGCATAGGCCTAGGGTCTGGAAAGCACTGGGCATTTATAAAAAATGTATTGTGCTTACCTGAGGGAATACTGAAAACATTTATCTTTTTATTTGCACACACAGCAATATGTATCCTCTTACAAAAATTTAATCCTAATCTACAATAGTTGCATAAAAATTGCATTGAGATGTCATCCAATGTGTTTTAATGTTATTTTCATTGATTGAGTGAAGACGTTAACATAATTTATACTGCAGATTTAAATAGATCTTAATTAATCTAGTCGTGTTTACTATAAACAAAATTTGAAGATTTAAAGCATAAATCTGCTTTAGAGCATAAATCATAAATCCTCTCCGTTAGTGCAATGTAGTTGTACAAGAAAAACTTGAATTTTTGAGAATGATTTCTTCCAATTGTTTCAGGACCAGAATTGTATTTATTGGTTGAAAATACAGCCAAAACCATGAGCAAACACATTCCTGAAATTTCAAACTGACACTAGATATGAAAAATCTAATTGGAGCCAGGATTTATGACACTGCTCCCAGCACATTCACATGTGTCATCCAAAAATGCTGCTACATATGAATGGGAAAGAGATGTATTGCTTTAGAATGGAAACCCTGACAAAGGTCAGGAAAACAACCAAATCCAGAAAATTATTTCTTTTCATATATGTGGTTTGTATCTTATAGTATGGTTAACTCTGTGCTGACCTTTATCAGTGTTTACAAGACAACCTGTGAATGTAAGTGGAAACTATCTATAAAATCTTGCAGAAAAGATATATGTGTTTACATGTGTGTCAGCTCACGCACATAGTTGTGAAATCAGAAATGGAGCTTGCAGAAATGGCATTCCAGGTTACAGCAGAGGAATGAAAGTGATCATAAAATCTTGAAGTATGAATCATTTATAAAACGAAGAAGGCCATGCATTCATGTCTGCAGCATTAGTTTTGCCTCCCAACTTCTATCTCATGCTGTGCAAGCCCTCCAGCCACTGCCAGCTCCAGGATTCTCAGGCAAGGTACATCAAGCAGCCTCCTTTAACCTGGAAGAGAGAGTTTGCACATACTTTCACACAGCATTTCTTGGATGTTCTGTGCAAAGTGACAAATGAAATGCTTGCTTCCAATGACCAAGCATGGCCCTAGCAGCAGGTCCCTCGAGCAGGAGCAGCAACGAGGAGAGAATTTTCAAAGGAAGCTGGCAAGTGAACAGAGGAGAATTTCTGAGATTTTTTTAACTGCTGTGTGTGTCTATGTGTGTCCATATAGGGATCACCACAAACTAAATAAGAGAGTATCCAACAATCCTTGTGCAATGTGTGTGTGTTCAAGAGAGAGGCAGCTGCTGTGCTGGAAGGAGGTTGCCCAGCTTGACTGAAAACCATCCAGTACCTTGCTTGAGATACTTGATCCTCCAAGCCAAGGCACTGGGTGAGGGTGGCAGGGGGACACGAATTGTGCAGAATAGGCTTAGGGAAGGGTCTCAACCTATCCTTCCCTATTTTCACAGGAAACTTCTCAGTATATTTTGCCAAAGTCATTGAGTTTCAAGGTTTTCCTTCCTGAACTGCTAATTTGGTAAATGGCGGCCTTCCTCACCTTCCTTTACTATTTCACCTCCTAGAGTTAGCAGAGGAAAGTGCTTGAAGTCAATGCTTCCACTCGGTTTTCCCACAAGGAGAGAGGAGTGGGGCCCAGAGAGAGATGTACTGTGGATGTTGCTGATCCTGGTGAGGATGGGGTTCTGCTACTGAAGTTGCTCTTCTCTATTCCAGCTGCAGAGTGTTTGTGTGGGACTCTTTTTTTATTTGTCCCCCCGACTTCTAGTTTTTCCCCCCTCTTCCTCCTCCATTGCATCTGGTTCCTCTGCTACTTGGGTTGTATTCCCACAGTAAAATCTGTACGCCAATACAGGTGTTCCATTTGGAAAAAAATTAAAATACGGAACACTTCTAGTCCCAAGCATTTCAGATAAGGGATACTCAACCATCAGTGCTAGGATCAGTAGCCCAAATTATTGTTGCTAGAAATAAACAGCATGAAAAGTCAATGCCTTCGTTTCCTGCTTGGAGCCTTCCTCATAGACATCTGGTTAACAGGACAGGCAGGACACTAGACTAAATAGAATTCTGATTTAATCCAATGAGTCTTGTATCTTTCTTATAAAGACAGATTAAGATGAGTTCATAATTCCTGAGGGAAACCTCCATTGAGAGAGGATATAACAACCAAACAAATGAAAATGAATATGCTAACATTAAATATATAAAATTTATGTATATCACAGAATACATGTAAGCCACAGAATTCTGTTTTTCTTAGAAAGAAATTTGATAATTGTAATGCTACCAGCTTTAACTAATACAAAACTGTAGTTACAATTATGAAAATATGTAAGGAATGAAAAGATGGGGTTAAACAAAGGTGTTACATAAAGACAATAAAAAGAAATCTCAACATGCATTCTGCACTGGGGATACAACAACTACATGATGGAAAATTTTCACCATTCCAGTTTAGTTAGAGAAGTTGTATCTTTTTAAATTTAAAATCTTTTTAAAAATTTTACCTCCACACTACTTTTCTGTATACAATGCTTTCAGTTGAAAAAAATCGTATATATATTTCATTCAAATTTAAGTACATCAACAATACATTGTTATCCATAGCATCTGTAATTAAACATAACTCAAAACAGCTTCATGATAAGCTAAACTTCACAATATTGGCCCAGTTTCTTCTAAATGTATTATTATAGAACAGCATATGCCTCTTTTTGTTATTTGCCATTAATTCAACATTGACTTATGGTAATCCTATGAATGAGAATTCATACTGTCTTCAACAGCCCTATTAAGGACTTACAGATTCAAGGCCGTGGTTTCCTTGATTGAGTCCAAACCTCTGTAATTGAGTTTTCCTCTTCTTCTGCTGCCTTCTATCTTCCCATGCATTATTGTCTTTCCTAATGAGTCATGTTTTCTCATGATATGTCCAAGGTATGACAGTCTCAGCTTAGTCATCTTAGCTTCAACAGAATGTCCAAACTTAACTTCCTGCAACAATAATTTCTTTATGTTTTTGGCAGTCCATTGTACCCACAGAATTCTCTTCCAGCATCACATTTCAAATGATGCAATGAGCCCCTTTAACCCTTACAAATGAGATTACTCCTGTGAAAATTATGTACCATGGGTTAAAATTAAGGCTGGAACTAGGGTAGAATATGGATTTTTTACTATAAGGGTTATTTCTTGCCCCTATAAAAAGGGGAAACCCTACCAAAAAGAAGAACATGTCACTCCTACTTTGCTGGATAATGGTTTGCTGAAAAACTAGATAATATTTTACCCTGATTGATTCCTATTCTCAACTAAAGTACACTATCCAAATAGTAAGTGAACACTCCAACTGGATTTAGGATTTTTCATGCCAAAAGTAAGTATAACAATGACAAAAATCAACAGATTTGCTGGGCCTTTTTTCTGTTTGACCTTACATGCAGTAAGTCAAGGGAATTTCAGACATTGATTCGGTTGACAATGCCATAGAATGGCCACACTTTGACCCGTAGTTTAGTTTGTATTTTACATCAAAAAGGGAGTCTGTCCCATCTTAATAAAGAGTAGTTCCATCTTAGTTTTGAAAAGATTTGCAGTAGGGCCAGTCCACTGTCCCTAGTGTTATAGAACCAAGAGTAAAATGCATTCTATCTTATACAGTAAATGTCAAAACTCATTCCCCTATGACGTGATGGTAAAATCCAACAGTAGCCCTTTTGAAGGTCTTCCAACAGAAAACAAAGGCAGTCTAGATGTTGCAAGAAATGGGTGGCACATCCTCTGACCAGTAATAAAGGGCAAAAAAAACCTGCCCTCTTGCATAGCGGTTGAAAAGGACATCCAAAGGCTTTCTTGCCATTAAATCTGCAGCCAGTACCACAGGTGCCCTGATATAACTCATGTTTTCTTTATCTGTCTTATGGCTTGTTGTACTAATTGGTGTCTAAACTCCCATTGTCTAAGTTCCCAAATGCTACATATCTAAAATCAAGGCTAATTCCTCCTTATGAAAAAAAAGAAACAAACTCGTGAGCCTGTGCAGAAGAGCCTAGAACAGTGTTGTAAATTATTCTAATTGCACTGATCCAAGCAAGGGTTTACTGAAAGAATTACTAAAGAGAAAGATTTGGATGTAATGCCTTGGAGACCAAGTTTGCTAAAAATATTGCTAGCTGAGCAATACATTAGGGCAGACTTTGGGGAACATGTTAATTGGGTAATTCCTCTAAGATTAAATAGTACACAGATTTCTTGCTTACAAGTCAATTAACTTTTTACTTTAACAGTATTTATTTGCCAAACAAATAAAGATAGGACCTTCTTATGCTATATAAGCATATGAGAAAATTCTGACAAAAAGCTGGCATTTCTTTTGTTTATACAATGCCATGCACAGTAACCGTGCAGCGTTTTTATAATCATGGCTGCTCTTTTCAAGCCACTCGTCTCAGAAATGACAGAACCTGTCATTTATTTGTGTGAACTAGACTATACTAAGGCCCTTCCTCTGGCTGTAATAGTATTTAAATTGTGGGTGGGCAACCTGTGGCTCTTGTCCTGTTTTAATGGGAATAGCTTGGCTCCAAAGAGGAAAGCCACAACAGAAAGAACAATAGAGATGGAAAAGCCTTCTGCAAGAAATGAATTCAGGTTTTTAGCACAAGCAATCTCTCTCTCTTATAGCTGTCTGGGAGAAAGAAATGACAGAGACGGGAACGGCAGATAAAGGAAGGATGGCCCTATCTACATTCAGCTTCGATACCATCTACCATCACCATTCAGCACTACATAGTTTACATAGTCCCATGGAATATGTCTGTAGACAGGAGTCTGTCTACAGCATCAAGTTTCTGACTGCATGTCAAAACATTAAACTTATTCTTTAGAGGTTCACAAATTTTATTTTGGCTTACTACCACGCCACAATGTGTTCTTGCCCCTAACGTTTCCTTACCCCAAGTCCTCTATGCAAGCCAAGAGTACTGGGAGAAGACAAATGTCATATTACATAAAGCTTAGGAGCAACAGGATTACAGCATGCGTCAAAGTTCACAAACACCTCTGCCACATTTACTACAGGGCAGAACTGTACACCAGATGAAATTCCACTTTGTATGATGCTGCTCAGGGGTGCTCAAAAGAAGGACAAGAACACTCACTGGTGGCATCTCAATTTGTGAAGGCCCATTTTTCTGTCTCTCAACACAACAATATCCTGTGTCAAAATCCAAAGGATGAAACAAATCTCTCTGAGTTCATTGAAAGAAGTACAATCAATTCCCCTTTTCCACAGATTCGACCATTCATTGATTTTAATTTTACCCCCTCCCCAAATCACAAAAAGCAAAGCTTTCACAAGTAGTTGATATTTTGGTGTTAATTAATTGATACTACTGTTTTAATTGATTAATGATTTTGTATTGTGTGGTTGAAACTGGTTGTTAACCGCTCTGAGTCGCCTGAGGGCTGAGAAGAGCGGTATACAAATTAAGCAAATAAATAAATAATAAATAATTGATTTTATGTAATGGCCATTGTGTATAACTGGACTTGCACATCCATGGATTCTGATATCCATTGGGGTCCCAGAACCAAACCACAGTGGATACAAAGGCCCCACTACAGATGAAGTCACAGCATTAAAAAAAATAAGCAACAAGCACAGAAATAACAGAGTAGCAAAGGATTAATTTTAGAAGACTAACGTGTACTATTTTTAAAATTATGGACTGATCTACCGCCAAGCTATTTGCCAATTCACCTATATCAATAGTTATCCACTACTACCCAAAAACAAAGTGTAAATAAAGTCAACTCTTTGATTAGTTTAAATGAATAATCATAGAAGAGTAAAATCCAGTGTATATATTAGGCCACAACATAGAGTTTACAGGTATTTGAAGAACGAATGCACGGTTTGTACCAAGCTGTGACTCAGTCAAATGCCATTTTGTACAGAAATGAGGCAATAAATGATTAGATTCTTTTTCTTAGTTTTCACAAGTAGTTAAAATATAGGCTTCCAAGAACTGAAAGGCAAGGGAAGTGGGGTGGGGAAGCCTTCTTAAGAATCTATAGAGTCACCTTATAATTTAAAAGCAAAGGATTTAAATATTTAGTTACAACAGATGTAGAACCATTCTACATAACACACCCCTCAGAAATCCTACAAAAACTTAATGTTGCTTAGCAAGGAAATCTTCTTTCAAAAGCATACAGGAGTATAAATTTTGATATTTCTCCAAAGTCCAAAACATGCATTTCATAAGTAAAGATGCAATTGATTGTATTTTCCTGTATGGCAGGGAGTTGGACTGGATGGCCCTTGTGGTCTCCTTCATGATTTTATGTTAAGTGAATAGGAAGTATAAAAGAGCTCTTACTAACATACATACATACATATACATACATACACAACACCATTTCCAGTGGTTCAAAAAATCAGTTTTAATTAGCTCTTCAACTGGTGCACAGTAGAGTAGCTGTTAGCCTTTTATCAGCTGTAATGACTGCAATATTGAACAGTGCACACATCAAAAAAGGAAGTATCTCTTATCCTCTCCTGTGTCCAGAAAAATAAGTGTAATTCCTTATGCCCTTACTATTTCCTTAGTTTGCTGTTTCTTGTCATCAAGATGGCCATAGAGTTGGGAAATGAGATACATTATTATTTGTTATTATTATTTCATATCAAAAACATCGCATAAATTAGTATAAAACTGATAAAAATAGAAGGTATGCAGGCGGCTAAATATCTTTTGACCAAAAATGGTCAACAGCAACGGCACTGTCTGTAACCTCCAACAATTTCTCCTCTGTATATGAGGCAGGGCACAGTGGACAAACATACAGATTTATTTATTTATTTACAGCATTTAAATAATGCAGAGTTGTCTATTCTGCTTCAGTCACACAAGGTATGGGATTCTTTTAGTAGTACCATTTTGCCAGGTTGTCTTTTGATCTGCCTACTCTACTTCTGAGTCTATTCAGGGACTTCCAGGTTGCCCATTCTTGGTTTGGGCTTGGAGGAAGACCCTCGTGGGGGGGGGGGGGGCATCCAGTTGGAATTTCCTGATTTAGCTGCCCGGAGGGATACCCAGAGGGATACCCTTGCTGTTGCTGGGGGGATGCCAAGAGGAGTGGTAGTTCTCATAAAGCTTTTCCTTGGTTTGATTTGATTTGATTTGGGGAACATGGAAAGAGCCTCCTCAAAGACTGAATAAATACAATCGGGCATCCCCGGGCAGCGTTTCTCGTAAACGGCTAATTTTTCCAAATCCAAAAGCATTGCTTTTAAACATTTTAAATGAGATACATTAATTAAAGAAAAAAGGTTGCTGATCAGGCTCAGTTTTCGGTCCAAGATTTTAACATCTGGCCAAATATCTAGACCACTTTCAAATGACTGAAAATGCCATATAAACAGTAAATTGTCATTTGAATGTAAATAGTAATATTACCCCTTACTTTAAATAAGAAATTCATCACATATATCTAAAAATAGCCCCTGGTGGCACAGGGGGTTAACTGCTGAGCTGCTGAACTTATTGACTAAAAGGTCAGCAGTTCAAATCCAGGGAGCAGGGTAAGCTCCCGCTGTTAGCTAACCTAACAGTTTGAAGACATGCAAATGTGAGTAGATCCATAGATACCACTTTGGCAGGAAGTTAATGGCGTTCCATGCAGTCATGCTGGCCACATTACCTTGGAGGCATCTATGGATAACACCAACTCTTTGGCTTAGAAATGGAGATGAGCACCACCCCCCAGAGTCGGACACAATGTCAAATGGAAACACTTACCTTTACTTTCTTCCATCATTTCTGTTGAATCTTCACAATTAGTGATTAACTGTATGCAGCAATACCCTTTCTGAATTACTCAGATTCCACTAATTTCCTTGGGCGGTGCACTCCTTCAAACAACCACTGGTGACAAAAAGATGTTGTTTCACATCTCTATGAGAAAACACCTTAATTATAAGAGTAATAGTCCTACAAAAACTGTTTGGCACTAGGGGGACCCTTACTTAATCCAGCACAGCATATATATTTTTACATTCTTCATCAAGCATGAATATTCGGGATAGCTTAATACAGACTAGTTATCTCTTAAGTATTAAAGAGATTATTAGGATGTTGTAGTCTAAACTTAGAAGATACTGATCAACCACAGGGATTCTGATTTTCAAGAAATGATAGACCATGGAAGACGCAGGTCAGCCTCCCCTTTACAGATGACATCAAACTGAGAAAGTTACTATCTTGGACAAATCTATAAGAAATTTGTTCATTAGTATTTGATATTTACTCCTTGTAGAGGTGAAAAAAAAGATGATCAATAGAAGTAGTTTTAATGCTGAAGATGTCAGTAAGACTTCCTTGGTAATATATAGAACAAGTTAAGAAGAACACACTAGCAGAACTTAGTTGATCTAATAAAGAAAATGGGCCAAAGCAGTATTATGCAAATAACTTAGTCCTAGATGTTGGTTGTCAAAGCCGCATTTGGTATTCAAAAGACACTTCACCACTCAAATTATTTCTGTTCTAAGTAATTCAGATTTATAGTACAAGAACCTGCAAATTATGTTGATTACTAAAGTATTAAAAAAGAAACACTAACAAGAACTACTCTACTTAGAATATTTTAAAATGGTAATTTGGAGAAAAATGTGCACAAGAGCGTTGGCCAAATGAAGTATGCAGTGCTAGAATTGTCTTTCTAATGAGATATTGAATGTAATGAAGAACTGTCTCTCTTTGATCTCAAAAGGTTTGAAACTAGAGAAGAGTTGAATGAAAGGGGGACAAGGTCCCAAAGGAATTAGATTCCCAGCTTCTCTTTATTATTTTTCTAGAGTTCGTTTTAACACACACACAAAAAGAGGAAAAATGTGGACTGAAGCACTTCTAGTCA
The DNA here is from genome assembly GCF_037176765.1 of Anolis sagrei. Taxonomy (NCBI): domain Eukaryota; kingdom Metazoa; phylum Chordata; class Lepidosauria; order Squamata; family Anolidae; genus Anolis; species Anolis sagrei. The sequence goes on from NC_090024.1 coordinate 182,542,330, forward strand.
ATTCCTTTCATGTATTTCCGCTGCCGAGTTTCAATCACGTGAGCATTTTTGACCTTTACAAATTTTTCGTCTTTGCCTCACTATAGTGTTTTATTCAGACTATCAGATTCATTTAGTGAAACTATCCTATTCTTTCACACTTGACTCCTTTCACAGGCGAGCAGTTCATTTTCATGCAGACCCACTTTCAACTTCAAAAGGTTCCTTTGTATCTCAGCCTCTTATGTCTCTTGTTTAAAACACTTTCAAATATGGGTCTAGGAAAAAAAGTGGCTGGTAGGAACTGCTAGACCAGTAATAAAATCCACTAATAACCTCAGCAAGGCAGCAAGCATTGAGAAGACCTTGCAGTTCCTTAGTACCACACATAGCTTGTCTGTGCACAGTCAAGGTCATGGCAGCTGCTTTGAAATCTGAACCCATCACTACCAAGCTGGGCTGGTTGCCTTGGCTTTGCTTTTATGAAGATGCTTGTCTGTGTAATATTCCTTTGTGAGTTCAGTTATATCCGGGAAACTACACAGGAGCTCTCTCAAAATTAGTAGCTAGTTCAGAACAAAGTAGAAGAGAATCTGCTAACAAAGTGACACAGCGCCAGAAATCAAAAAGGGGTATTACCTATAGCTATTACATATTGTGACAAAAGTGAAACAACTTTCAATTACCCAAAGTGAAAGAAACCATTTACTACCTTATTTAAACTTCAGCGCGGAGGTGGTGGCTGAGATTATTACCGCTAATTAATGCCAACCGTGCATTAGACAAGGTACGGTATAAAGACACCTTCTCTGACCGGCAAAGATATAATAGATGTCTAGGGCAAAGGTGAAGAGCATGGAAAGTCTTGGGAAGAGGAAAGGCTGACTTCCCCCCCCCCCCCCTTCATATGGGCTATAATGCTTACTTGGCTTTTTATACAACTTCGACTAGGAGAGAACAATTGCTAACGGGAATAAGAGAAAACAGAAGCTAGAGTTCAAACCATACATAGTTCAGTTCTGTGCCATGATAATATAAATCACATTTGATAAATCTCTTGATAAACAGCAATTCTATGTCAAGAAATGTCCTTTTAAATGTTATGTTTCTCTTTCCTTTCCCAATGCAATCTTAATGTTTCTATAAACTGAATTATATAACTTTAAAGAATGGAATTTTCCCAGTCTATATAAATAACAATGTAATGTTCGTTTGTGGGATTAACATAACTCAAAAACCACTGGATGAATTGACACCAAATTTGGACACAATACACCTATCAGGCCAACAAATGACCATCACTCATAAAAACACTGAAAAACACAGCAGAAGAGACTTAGAAAGCCAAAAACAAAAAATACATTACAGCACATGCGAAAAATACATATATATACGCAAACACATACACACATATACACAAATATATACACACATATACACACCCAAAACACATATACACAGACTGGGCCACAGCAATGCATGGCAGGGGACGGCTAGTTTATTATAAAAAGTGAGAGAAAACAGTAAATCCACCTTGTAGGATTTTTATAATAAACACGATCTTGATACACTCATCCATCATATGGCAAATGGAAGATTAACCAAATATCTCAAAGTCTCATATTGGGAAGCGATCTGGCAGCAACTAAATGAACAAATAGATTCCCAAATTATATGTTTATATAGAGCTTTTAAAAGTTAGGACACAAAAACTCTTTTCACATTTTCTGGAAAAGATACTCTGATGAGGATTTTTTTAAAAATCAGAAATAAATTTTAGGTGTGTACATCCTTCATTTAGAAATGTAATATCTCTTAGATCTTGATCCAGTATATTACTAGTTGAGGAAAACAAGAGCACCAGCTGACTTCCACTGAATTTTCTGGTAGTGAATGCATACAGTAGCAGACAACACTGTGCTTCTGGGCAAGACAAAGGACCAAATTATCAATGGTTCATTTGATGCAATTGCTTCGGGCCCCATTTTGAAAGGACAAAAAGCTTGATTCCTCTTCTTCCCTATTAATGTCCTATATCTCCCATGTCCTCCACTGCCAACTGGAAAGAATACTGAGTGTGCTGGTTGGAAACCATCTCAAGTAGACAGAAACAGTATGAGAAATAGGAAAAGCCACCAAAGTCAAACCAGATTGGGAAGGCTTTGCATTTGTTTTCTATTGGGAGTGTGTTAATTCCATGTGTGTCTTCTGTGGAATCTGTACATGGTACATCTGAAGGAGTATGGGGTGTGTTAATTTCTTCATTCAGGCAGGCCTTTTTCCATACGTGTTGCAAAGAGGCCTTCAAACTGCATGGGTGTTGTGCCTTCTTGTATTCATATGCTTTATATGTGTTTTTACTCACTTTATATTTGAATTAAGAAGCTACACCCCCTCCATTGTTCATCCTATTGAAAACAATTGGATTTCATGTATCTATGTGAAGTCCAGAAACACATCCCTCTTGGATATGGGAGCTGTACTGTACATGAGAGGACCAGAATGAGAAAAGTAAGCTTGATCAGAATACAATATAACTTGTTGGCTGCGAGAGAAATTACTTCTCCATGAGCTTCTTCCATCTTTTGCTTTTAGCTTGGAATTATTAACCCCAATCCTCAAACAAGTAACTGGTCCCCCACATGCTTCTTCAAAATGATTTCCAACCTGAAAACTCTAAGCATATCTCAAGCACTTACATCAGAAATGATGGAAACTGTGTTCCCTATAGCAGAAAAGGTCACTTTTATTATATATATAAGTTTATGCATTTGTGGATCCTCCTATCTATGTTGACAGGACAGAAAAATCTTGGTAACATTTCAGTTCAAAGAAGGAATTAGAGGGAGCAGAGGACAATATTTGTTTGTAGATTGTGTACCCTAAGTTCTTACACACAGAGGTAAAAGAAGGGAGGACTAGGCAGCAGGTGGGTGTGTTCGTGTACCCTCCGCAGATATGCCCCAGGATCTCTTTGGATTCCTCCAAAGGTACAAGAGGCTGAAATCTTGTAATATTCATCATCATCATCATCATCATCATCATCATCATCATCATGTATTGAGCTAAAGGAACACAATCAGTGATTGCCAAGCTAACCCTTTCCGCACAGACCTTTCCCCAACTACTACATGTTAATGGAGGGTGCCCAGCTTGCAGTTAGGTAGACAAAGTGGGAGAGCAGGAGGAAGGATTCTTAGTTATATCTGGAGGGGCTTTATGTTCTGGACCACATATTTGAGAAACAAGATTTCATATCATGACGATCCTATTTTTCACTGTATAAAACTAAGTATAAAACTGTTCTTTTCACCTTTCCCTACTTTTAGGGACAAAGGAGAACCTGTCCCAGATTATTAGCAAATACCAAAATCTTCTTTAAGAATAAAAATAAAATAAAATAAAACTGTATTTATATCCCGCCCTATCTCCCCGTAGGGACTTAGGTTGGTTAAAGAAACCCCCTAAACGTTAATACTTGCCATATCTACCACAATGGTGAATTACAATGGTGAATTACAATACCAAAATTAATTAGAACTGGACAAATGGCAATGTTATACATATCTAAGTTGCTTTGTTGTTGCTGCTGCTTTAACAATGGAGTTACACTTAACATCATCCAGAATACAGTATGAACCCCCCCCCCCCCACTCCCCACTCCCCAAATGTCTGGGGGGATACAATCTCAAATTTCCCGTGGATACCCCATTATTTTCAATTGGACAAACAACTGAAGTACTGAGAAAAGAGTGTAACCTGTAGTGGAGGTTGTAAGTGAAGAAGTGAAACCATGTACAGGCAATCCTCAAGTTACAGATATGATAGGTTCTCTAGGTTTGTTCTTAAGGTGAATTTGTATGTCAGTCAGAACAGGTACATTTGTTAAGTGTAACTCCAGCCAAAAATATATATCTTAAAACTTTGGATAGCATAGGAAAGGGTTAACACCTCTGTAGTGATTCTTTTGCTGTCTGTGCCCCTGTTCAGAAGATTTCTCTTCACTTTCCATTCCTGTGATAATTGGATTTTGAAAATTTTGGCTTACTGTGGAAACAGGGACTGGTGATGAGGCTTCAATAGACACACCTTTCCCCCATGAACACTCTTTCAGGGGTGATTTTCGTTTCTGATGGGTTTATTTCTCTCCCTTTCTGTTGTCTCATCCCCATTCTGAACGATTAGTCATTTGTAAGTTGGATGTTTTTAACTCGGATACTGCCTGTACACTGCTTCTGTGGATACAGGGGCTATACGGTACAAATCAAATAACAAAGACTGGGTGATTTATAATATCCTTATGTGATCAGAGAGGTGCTGTTCAGTCAATTTAGGACTAAATTATAGTTTATCTTCAAGGAGAATAGTAACAGATATGGGTGTCACGTGAAGCAAACCCCCTTTCAGCAAATGTGCTAGCTCTACAATCTCTTGAACAGAAATGATTCAGCACATTTATTTTAACTGGTAACATCCAGGGTTACTGTAAGATGGGGCAGTATTTGAATTATTCATGTGGCTTAATATACATGGCCAAGACCATGACAAGGATTAATTAGAATGTATTTAACTCAGTAATATTAAAATTTCTGTAATGGATTCAATTTTATGTTTGGGTCCAATTCAAACTGCCACTTCTGACCTATAAAGTGCTAAACAACCTTGGCACAGGGAATTATTTGTTAAATTTGGAACCCATGTTTCCACTAAATTATGTTCATGGTGTCAGAGGGCAATGAAAAATGAAATAAAACATAAAGTAACAGTGAAATACTTAAAAGTAAGGCAAATAAAACGCCAATAAACACAAGTTAAACTATATTGCAGCCATAATAAGTGGGTTTACAGGGTCAAAGTTCTATCTGAATTATAGTTTCCTTACATTTCTCTAAAGGTCATTGGAGGCACAACTAGATGGACCTCCCTTTGTAATTCATCCCAAAACTTGCATACATTCAGCACAACAAAGAATTGATCAGGGTTATATTAATTGTGCTTCTAATGTTGATGGGACAGAAAGATGTACCTTTCCCCAAAGTTCTTCCTGTTTTAAAAAAAGCTAGGCCATTGCTAGAACTCTGAATTGAGCCCAAATATGGAATGACAGCCAATGAAGCCATTATATGCTGCTTTTAAAATGCTCTTGTCAATAACCAATATTTTGATCCAACTGAAGTTTGGAAATACTTTTGAAAGACACTCCCACATGATATAGTTGACAGGAAGTGCAACTAGGGCACAAACCACTATGACCTTATTTCCAAGAATGTGTGCTTTTGGCAAACTAAGCTCAACACTGAAACTTCAGCATTCACATTCAGGACATTCAAACGTGCGTCTCCAAAAACATCCAAGGTAGGTGGAGTCACCTAATTTCCTGCTAGCCAAAAGTACATGTGTTTTATCTGAATTAAGCTTTTGTTTCTTTGTCTTCAAAAAGTTCATTGTGAACATCAGACACAGATTATGTACTTCCTTGGATAATAACTGGAAAATAGTGATAGAGTAAGGTGAGCAAGGTCCTCCACATATTGGTGATATTTAACCCCAAAACAATGGATGGAAAAATAACTCAATTTAGTGGCTCAAATAGATGTAAAATAGAATTGGGACCTGAAGCACGAGGTTTTGAACAGCAGTATCTTTATCTCGAATTGCTGCTATAAGAAGGAGCTTAACCACCTATAAACGGCACCTTCAAATCCTAACATAATGAACTAGGTCCAGAAAGATACCATTATTGATGGTAATAAAAGCTGCAGAGGCCCACAAAAAAGATCACCCATTAAGATTTGCTTGACTCTACTTAGCAAGAAAGGGGATTTAATAATTATCACGTGAACCACAGAACCCAGACTCCAAATTCAACAGAACTGCTTTCCATGGTGACATTAATGCCTCCAAGGAAACCATTCAGGTCTATCTGGGTCAGACCATTTTAATTTGCAAGAGGCTATTTCAATTCATTCCCCATTTTTACAAAGGTTCAAAGTCCCAGTAAGCCTTAAAACTACTAGACTACTTACCAGACCATTCCAACAAATCAGCAAGGAAGTTTTTCATAAATTTTAGGCTTTTCACAAATTTTGCCAGGCCCATAAAGGATGTGTGTTTTCATCGACTATGTAGTCTGGTTCACTTGCTTCACACATCTCTTTGCACTTGTGACACTCTCATTGTGGCCCTACTCTTCAATTGGGGCATGTATGCCTTGTGTCTTCATTGTGGGGGAGGGGGGGACATTAGTTAGAAAAATTGAACTGTCCACTGAGTTTATAATTTAGTGAGCTTGAATATATCTTCTCAAACATGCATCCAAAGATCTTAACGATGATAACCCATCTCAAGCAATAAACCATCTAAATGCTAAAAAGGATCTACCAGATCCCCTTCTTTCTCTTGAAAGTATGGATAAGAGAGGCAGCTACCAAATATGCATCTTTATAGCTTGAAAGCATAATCTAGTCCACTTTTAAGTCGTCAGACTGTCTACCCATGGAGCTAGTTGTTAGTAAATGCTGGCACAAAACCTTCATATTACCAGTCACTTGGATTTTCATTTATTCTAATTATGGATCTTAATTATTTTTAGAATTTATTACTGATGTCATTTTTGACTTCTGGTGACCCTAAGGCAAACTTATTTCAGAGTTTTCTTGGCAGAATTTGTTCAGAAGCAGTTTGCCTTTGTCTTCCTCTGAGAAAGTGTGCTCTCAGACACCCAGTGGGACCTCGAATGGGGGTTTGAACCCTGGACTCTAACGCTCAAACCATGCTGGCTCTAAATTTTTGTACTTGATATAAAGGGAGAAACTTGTAGACTCTTTAGCACCATTAAAATTTGTAGATTTTAATAATATTCACATTATATATGTCCATTAGATTTGAAAGTTTAACTCTGTGTGCACCCAATCATGGAAGCCCATGGGGTGACCTTGGATAAAGCAGACACACCTCAGAGGAAGACAAAGGTGAAACCCTCTCTGAACAACTCTTGCCAAGAAAACCCTGTGATGAGGCTGTCATAAGTTAGGTATGACTTGAAGGCACAGAACAACAACAAAATGCACCTTGTAATTCCAACCTTGCACAGGAACTAAATTTCAGCTACTCTTTTAAGTTTCATTTACATACTACCTCAAAGCTGCAATTATAATCCAACTCTTAAAACACTTTGAAGATGGGATATCATTGGCAGAAGTACTCAGACAATCACAAGCTTTTATAAGCCATTCTTTAAAAAAAATCAATGCGAGCCAAACATCTATAAACTTTGCCTTGCCTTGATGAGAAGTTGCAATGAACTCCATGAACTATGTCAATTAATATTACTTGTATGCCCAAGGGCTTGAAAATCAGGTTTGACTAAGATTCTCTGCATTTGTCCTCTGGCTGTTTCTCACCATTTAACATTCATTTCATCAGGAGGAGGGGGTTTGCACAGCTTGTGGCTAACTGTGTAATTATCTATTTTCTTCTATTTAATTTTCAGAAGTTATGATTTCTACTCCCTTAAATGCTATTGATAATGTCTTATAACATTCACGATTTACAGCAGTTCTTCAATATATTCGGATTTGTCTATCCTTTTCCATAATAAGGTAGAGCAAAAATCACAGCTACATTTAAGTACTGTTTCACTTGTGGGGAAAGAAAATATCTCTCAGCTTCTTGGCAATAGGGCTCTCCCATCATCAACAGCATTGGTGTGGCTTATATTTTTCCTCCTAAGATCTTTAACCTAATATAATTCCAAATAAAGTTAATAAATAATATTTTACGATAGTAAAATATTAAAAACGGTTGGCAACTGAGTTTGTTTCAGGGTGTGGTCCCCACGCTTCTATGCTTGTTATGTGGCCTGTTGTTGCTAGCGAATAGCTGCCGAATCTATGTCATCTAAGAGATCAGAGTTTATTCACCTGCTCATCTGCCAGCAGTTTCCCATGCATTGTACAATAGTAAATAGTGCACTCTGAAAAATCTTGTATCTGAAATGGCAATACTGAAAAACTAATATAAAAGCACTTCAACTTCTCAGAACACTGACCTCAGAAAGTCCATTCCTAAGCAAAGTCTCTTCAAATGGGGATTAGAACTAGAGACCACCTAGTTATAATTTAACAAGAGGTTCAATTCTGTCTCCTACAGCTCTAATCGGGATAAAAGATGTTTATCACATTACATCTGTTAATTGGCTTACCCAATGGAAGGTATTATCAGTAATAATTATTTTGTGAATAGCAATGGTTTACCCTCATCAGGGCAGATTAAAAGAATCCACTGAGTGGCTTAATAAGTGCTATTTTTTGTCTCTAACAGGAATTCCAGGATATTGCATGGTATATAAATGCACTGTGTTTGTGGGTTGAGAATCAAATGTATTCTACAATACACATATAGAGAGAGGTGGGATTTTTGTTTTAAAGTAGATGGAAGTTCTCTGTGTTTGCAAAATAAAATGCAACCAAAAGAAACAGAATAGAGTTAGCTGGAGCAATTTCTAACCAAATTGGAGTTTTGTCTGTTAAACAAATATTTTTACAGGTAGCTGAAATTCAGTAACACTGCTTACAAATCTTGGGACAACAACATACTACAGAACCTAGTTCTGTATGTGAATTCTGTTGCTGAACACTGAACAATAAAGGTTTGGCTCAGTAACAATAAAATGTCTTGTCTCTCAATCTGACTGTAACTGTCCATACTTTCCACATTTCATTCCTCTCATGGATCAGTCATACCACCCACCCCCCGGGCAACATGTTTAACCTACATTTTAACCCATACTGTTTCCCATAAAATGGACTACTGTTAACAAAATCTTATGCAATAATAAATTTGTTTTATCTTTAAGGGGTCTAGGAACTCATCCCTATTTTGACTACACCGGACTATTTATCTGGAAACTGTTACCATAAAACTATACATGGTAAAAATATTATTACTAATTCTCTGAGGCATATAAACCAAAGACAAGGAAATATACTTTCAGCATAAGTTGAAAGATAGGGAAATTCTATTATGGTGGTTACTATATATGATCACAAAATGCCAATAACCAAAACATCCAACTACTCTTGCTTGCAGACTGAAGTGGCAGGAGACTTCCCAGGTACAAGACTTACAGAACATCAACTAAAAACAATTCTATTTCTGTACTTCTATGTTCAGTATATAAGGTGTCACTGAATAATTTGTTTATATTTTAATAGTGTTGCATTTTATCTCTCTGTTTTAACCGTGTTGTATCTCACCACAAACCCCAAGGAGACTCCAAAATCAACACTACTCCAAAATTGTCTACATGGGTAGACTGAGACAGTGACATCTTTGCTTTCTTGCAGTTCAGTATTCTCAAATTTTCTCAAATTTTCTTTCCTTCACAGAACTTTTTGAAATATAGTACAGAATTACCTTCGGTCAATATGTATCAGATGGATAGGAACAACCTATTATCCAAACTTCAGGTTAGCTTTCCAGAGATCTGGAAGGGTGGTATCTCCTCCCTTTTCCTGGCTACAGAACCACTACTGGATTTTGCTTGGATGCTCCTTGAACTGGGTCCCATTTCCAAGATATCTCACTATGTACATATACGCAAATATTCCAAAATCTGAAAAGATCTTAAATCCAAGACACTTTTGATCCCAAGGATTTTGGATAAAGGATACTCAACCTGTAGTGCATAATAAATCTACTACCAAAATTAAAATTACAGCTAATATTCAATCCTTACGAAAGCAGAAGCTCTTGCCCATTGCAATGTAAATACAAACTTGGCCTGTCTTATTAACTTGGTACAAAATTATAGTTATTAAATTTCTGTTTGGCCTTCCAGCAGACTTGTTGTAACTTGAGAAAGGTCTTTTCTCTTTTGGAACCAGATCTGCTGCTCTTTATCTCTCTCAGAAATGATTGGGGACAGAATTAAAGAGTGATTGCTCTTGTTTTCTCCCACAGTAACAGGGTGGGAAAAATAGATCTAACTATACAGGTTTGCTGTCTTCCTCCGAATTCACCGTCTCCATAATTTTAGGCTGTGTTCTGAGTTAGATGGAATAATAGAGCAGGGGAGCGAGACAAATTGCATGGCTATTGGGATAAAGGAACTGTTGAGTTTGCTCATTCTGCCAGAAGAGTTTGAGACTGTTATGCGACATGGTAGCTCTCAATCACATATCTCACTCTTCATCTTAGGAAAGCCTATTTGAACCCCTCTGAAATTATTTCCCAGACTCCATGATGTCTTTGCAGTTGCTAAAGCACACCTTAAGATGCAATTTGTTTATGGATAGTAAGCTCTAGATCAGGGCTTCTTAAACTTTTCCACTCGTGGCCCCTTTCTGGCCAGTAAATTTTTATGTGACCCCAGGGGGGGTATATAATATAAATATGAAAATTAACAGTAAATGATAATATATCAGCATTTCCAAAACTTGCTGAACAGGCTAATATTCCTTTTTGTGGAGTAGAGCTGCAAAGTTTTCTTCAGAGTTCACTGTAAACACTGCATGTTGTTGCTAACAGATTTGTATAAGGGCATTCAGAAACTTTTTACTACTGCCAAATTTTTCGTGACCCCATAATTGAACAAAGGGGACCCTAATTTGGGGTCAAGACTCACAGTTTAAGAAATAGTGTTCTAGATCTAGAAGGATGCTACTGTTTCTCTTTTGTAGGAGCTGTCCTATTGGGTTCCTCAGAATTGGGTTTCAGTATCCATTCTGCATTGAACCACTGGGAAATGTAGTCCAGTGATATTGGTTTTCTCTTCTCTAAACAAGTGGCATTCAATTCTACTGTATTGCATCAAACGAAGTGAGGTGGTGATAGTCCCAAATACACATCTGGATGCACAGCAAATCAGGTAGGAGTAAATACATTTAATGCAATCCAAAAAAAGTAAACGTGAATCAACTGAAGAAAAAAACAGGAAGACACAGTTCAAAGCTTTAGCTTCTTATGAATCCTACAATGGTCACACATTCACAAAATGCCACTCAATTGACCTGCTGCTGGAAAACGGAGACCTATTGATCTACATCCAAGATTTTGTGAGTTCCAGGTGAAAATACTACTGGAAAGGACATTGACAATTGATGGATGCCATACAGGTGCAATGTTAAGCGTATTTTAAGCATTTGCATTGGTTGTAAGTTTATTTTATTAGTAGGCATAGAAAGCAACAGTCTGTGATTAGCTCACAAATTCTTCCATATGAATCTTCCAGTATTTAGACTCTACCATGCAACGCTAGTCTCATCAAGAGCATAGCCTTTTCAATGCTAGCAGCACAAATTTGAAACAGATGCTCATTTCGTTCGTGCTTTTTGGAGGCAGACAAGGACATGTCATTGTTACTTTACCTTCTGGAGGTGAACTGTCTTTCTGCTCCAATGCTATTTTCATTTACCACAAAATTAAAACTATATCCTATATAATGTTTAAAATATAATTATATAAATATAAAAGTATGCATAATCTATGTACATAAATGTATATTTTAATTATATTAAGTTTTATATTTATCTAGCATTATAGAAGATAAATACAGCTAATAAAGTGACATCAATATCCTGAACATTTTTCAATTATTCCATATGTTCACACAGTATTCCAGAGAACTATCTATAAATGTGGAGACAAGCCTTTCATTTTACAGTGAGAAAACAGACGCTTTGGGAAATATTGCACATCAAATCTCTGTTAAGTCAACAACACAACTCTTGTCAGGTCAACAAGTCAACCTTCTCTAAAGCAAATGGCTTCACTCAAAAACAAGAAAAATGTACTGTAGCATGAGTTTTACTAAGCTAGATATTATTTCCTCAGACATATACAGTGCTATCCCTGTGAATACAGTGGAGGCCCTCTGCAAGTTTCAGAGACAGACGATTGTCACTTCCCGTATTAGCAAATGGTAGTGATGCAAATGTTCAGGTCAATACCATTTAATATTGGACACGATTGTTCATGTTTTTTGTATTCATAGTGGGTCTCAGAACCAAAACCCTGTGGATATAGTGGACCCATTGTAGTTTACCTATGTATATATATATACAAAGATATGCTGTACATACAGATAAAGAAATGCTGGTACCTACGCTTACTATATTTTTTATATATATATACACACACAATTATATATATACATATGTATCTGCCAGTGTAACTAAGCATGGCATAATAATTTTCAAGATGCTACAGAATTCTTCTATTTTTCTGCAAAATAGAACCATGGCTAAAAGGTATCACATTTCCTCTTAAAATATGTAACACACTGGTTTCACTGAAAAAAAACTTTAGTCTCATTAAGGATTATGCTTGCCTTTGGCATAAGCAATTATTGATTTTTAATAAAATAACTTAGATTTAAATGTAAATAGCTATGGCACGCAAGGATACCTGAACAATCCTTAGATATTTCCGAATTATAGTTGAATATAGAAAAGTAGTAAGAAAGGTATTTCCTAACAATTCCTAACAACAAGGCATAGGGGAAAGACCGAATTACACAACACCTTATTTGCCCCAGTCTTCTTACAAAAAGAAATCAGCTTTCAATCTGAGCAATATGGAGTAGATGAAGTAATAGGGGAAATGCAACCTAAGAAAGGTAAAGAAGTAGCCCTCGAATACTTGCCCACTCTAAACAATTTCAAGTCTCCAGGGCCAGATGAACTACATCCAAGAGTATTCAAGGAATGATTTCAGAACTAGTGAAATTCTTGAAGAGCAGGAGAAATCCCAGCAGACTGGAGGGGGGCAAATGTTGTTCTTATCTTCAAGAAGGGGAAAATGGAGTACCCAAACAATTACCATCTAATTAGCCTGACATCAATACCAGGAAAGATTCTGGAGCAGATGTTAAGGCAGTCTGGAATCGTTTAGAAAGGAATGCTGTGATCACTAAAAATCAACATGGATTTCTCAGAAACAAGTCATGCCAGACTAATCTTATCTCTTTTTCAATAGAGTTACAAGTTTGGTAGATGCAGGGAATGCTGTGGATGTAGCATATCTTGATTCCAGTTAGGCTTTTGACAAGGTCCCCCATGGCCTTCTTGCAAACAAACTAGTCAAATGTGGGCTAGGCAATGCTACTATTCAATGGATCTGTAATTGGTTAAGCAACCAAATCCAAAGAGTGTTCACCAATGGTTCCTCTTCATCCTGGAAAGAAGTGACTAGTCCAGTGCCACTGGGTTCACTCCTGGGCCCAGTACTATTCAACATCTTCATTAATGACTTAAATGAAGGTTTAGAGGGCATGCTTATCAAATCTGCATATGACACCAAATTAGGAGGGATAGCTAGTACTCCAGAGGACAGGATCAGAATTCAAAATGACTTTAACAGATTGGAGAGCTGGGCCAAAACTAACAAAATGAATTGTAACAAGGACAAATGTAAGTAAGAAAAAAGGAAATGCAACGATACAGAATAGGTGATTCCCGACTCATAAACAGTTCATGTGATCTTGGAATTTTTGTGGACAAGTTGAACATGAGCCAACAATGTGATGAAGTATAGTGTCTAGATCAAGGGAAGTCATGGTACCCCTCTACTCTGAACAAAGGTCTGGAGACCATGTCCTGTGAGGAGCATCTTAATAGCTGGTTATGTTTAGCATGCAGAATAGAAGGTTGAGAGGAGACAAGATAGCCATGTATAAATATGTGAAAGGATGTTACAAGGAGGAGGGAGCAAGCTTGCTTTCTGCTGCCCTGGAAACTAGGACCTGGAGCAATGGGTTCAAATTACAGGAAAGAAGATTCCATCTAAATATCAGGAAGAACTTTCTGACTGTAAAAGCTGTTCACGAGTGGAATTCTTTGCCTCGGAGTGTAGTGGGGACTCCTTCTTGGAGGCTTTTAAACAGAGGCTGGATGGCCATCTGTCAGGGGTACTTTGAATGTGCTTTTCTTGCAAAGCAGGAGGCTGGGCTAGATGACCTGTGAGGTATCTTCTAACTCCTGACTCTATTATCCCTCTCCATATACAGAGAATTTGAATTTCATACCCAAATATTCAAATTATTTTTCTTCTTTATTATGTTTTGTGACCATATTTTGTGTTATGTGATCAGAAATTAAAACAGGAAACACAACAACTGACATTTAGGAAGAACTGGCAGTCTTATGACTGTTTGTGTTCTTGCTGGTAGTTTCAAACTAATGTTTTCGTATTGCTAAACTTTTTCTCATTCCTAAAGCTGGTAGTCAATTCACTGACCAAGCTGTCTTTTTCTTTTTCTTAAAACATTCCAAATTTATGCTGGTAATAGCAAGAAAACTTGGCAACGGTATTTTGTATTTCCATAATATTTATTGTCAAGTCTCTTAAGCAATTACTCAACTTAGAGAACACAAGCTTGCAACTATTGTATTTAATCATCACTGCAGTTGTTGTAAAGTCTGCAACTATGATAGCAGATTTTTAGTTAAATGCAACGCACAACCTTTCTAGAATTTTAAGGAATTTTTTTAGGAGAAATCATACTGAGCCAGTTTCAGTTTCTGAAACAAAGTCATTGTGATAAATAAAGCAATATTTATTTGACCTCCTACCCGTTGAAAATTGCTCTCCTTGTCAAGAGTACAAATAAGTACAAATAAAAATTCAGTAAGGTGCCTTCAACAATGGAGATCACTGAAATCGTTCATAGTCTAGTGACTCCCTCTGTGCTTTACACATAGATCTTTCTAATGTCAAGTGTATGGTGTGTTTATGGCTCATAGGAATTGATTTATATGGGGCTTTTTAACTAACATGTTAAATTATGCTTTTTATGTTATTTGTCTTATGAGGGTCAGGGATGTAGACTTTTTAATGTGACAAATGGTTAATTTCACTTATGTCGAGGTTTATGACTGTATTTTATGTTATGTAATCTGTGTTTGCTATGTTGGAGAAAAGCGGGATACAACTAAATAAATAATCATAATATTTTTATTTTTGCCCAAACCAGCAAGGGAAGTGTAAGACACACATTTTCAGTCTGCACTCATGACACGAAGACCTCAGAAAAACAACAGAAACTGGCAGAAATTCAGAAGTAGGCTGTTTTGCCAAAAAAACAGCATGCCTGCAATTCAATTGTTTGTTCAAACACAACGTTCACCCACTTGAGATATGCTGCACCAATGCTTTAGGAGATTAACTACCATGCTGCTAAGAGAGGTTCATTGGAATTCGTTCTTTCTTATTATTGTTTGAATGGCAAAACTGATCCAATTGTATTTGTTAATAATGAAAATAAAAGTGAATGGTGTATCATTTTCATTGTAGTATCAAATGCTTCTCCAAGATATTTCCTGCAAAACCTGAAAAGGCTACATATGCCAATATAAAGACTGCGATGTGAAAATGTGGTACTAATGCTTAGGATCTTAAAGATTTCCCTGTAGGTACAAATAATTTTTTAGAGAACCCATATAGCTTAATAATTGGTACTGTTGTTAACAGAAATACTCATGATTCATAGACTCCTTTAAGTAGCCCAATAACCCAAGCAAAGCATTTACTTAAACAGAGACTTGCTTATCCACACAGGGGAACACAATTGTAAAAAAAATGATTAAATGTGTACAAACAAGAACAGTACGCAAATCAATGAACACAGCAGACTTCATAATAGCATGTAACTCCAGTCCCTAAGAATTTATGTACTGGGTTCTAGCCTTATAACAACCTAAGTCAAGCTATAAAACCTTAAAAAATGGATTTAAAAGAAGAATGAGAACCCCTACACTCCCTTAACCCTCATAAGAAAAAAAAACAATTCCTTATAGACGGAGTCATTGTGGGCTGGGTAGGGAAGAGACATTAATAGCAGAGCTTGAAAGTGACCCTTTGATACAGTAGTGCTAGCAAGCTGCTGCATTAAATCAATATTAATTCTACACAATTTCTTTATAAAAATAAAGCTGTAACATTCCCTGATGTCCACCTGTCCAAGCAATGTTGCTGTGGCTTTTAAAAACACATTTCTAAAAGCAACCACGTCCAAGGAGGAGCTTACACTGAATGTTCAGTGAACCAGATAATGTTTTAATAGATCTCTAACAGGCTTATTTCATGTTTTTATATTGCTTAGAGACCTTGAAAAGTTTTGACCAAGGCTTTTACCAAGGTTGTGTTGTGTCTTAGATACATCTGTCTCTCTGTCACACACACACACACACACACACACACACACACACACACATGCATGATTTATCCTTTTCCTTTCTCTAATGCCTTGTACATCCACTTAGTTAAAAGGAAGTAATTGCTTTAATTGCTGAAAACATTTTGGGCATATCAAGCTAATTTAGCCTTTGCAAAACCTGGGGGTGTGGGGAGAAAATTCTGGCAGTAAATCTCACCATTAGGAAGACAGGGAATCTCCCCTTTGGGTTTAGAATGATCCAAAGCACTTTAGGGTAAAAAGTGGCAGCAAAACCTGATCTACAACACCTTTAAATGCTGCTTCAAATACAACTTTTGGACAATGTATTTCTCCTTGAAAACGAGTTTCTAGGTAGCTCTCAAAAAGAATAAATGAACAACACACAATTCAGATGCAAACAATATGAATATTAAAACACAACAAATTAAATCCTAATTAATTATACAGCCAAAAAGCATCAATAAAAGAAATAACACCCAACTAATAGTCCCTCTTTCAGAAGTAACACAACTGAAATATTAATGTTTTGCCTGGAAAAGAATGCCTGCCAACAGAAGGACAACAGGGAAGGGGCCAGTCTAGCTTTCCTTAGAAAGGTGTCCACTGTCTGTAAGCAACCAAAGAGGTGAGAAGGCCTTCTTATGCATCCTCACCAGGGACCCCAAAAGGACCTCAACACTGACAGTGTGTGTATATGCCTTCATATTGCCTGTCGACTTAATGTGTCCCTATCAATATCAAAGGTTTTTCTTCAGCAATAGATACTCAGAGGTGGTTTCGCCAGTTCCTTCCTCTGAGATATAGCCTAGAACACTGCTTCTTAAACTATGGGTCCTGACCCTAAATAGGGTCCTCTTAGCTCAATCTTGGGGTCACAAAAATTGGCAATAGTAAAAGTTTTCTAAACATCTCCTAGATATTTACATGAATCTCTTGGTAAGAACTTGGGAGTGTTTGGACTTTAAGAAGCCATGCTTTAGAAAGTTTGATAGCCTAATCTACTAACTTAAATGCCACTGACATATTTGGTAGAATGCTACTATACAGCTGTATGAAGCTTGCACCTACAGTATGATTTCCATATCTTCTGGGGGTACTCTTCAACCACCCGCCTCCATGGATACATGAAACTGTGGTAACAGAGATTTTAACTACACTTGGGCTCAAAGCATAACATAAAATCACATTGGAGGACCAAGAGACGCCCACAAACACATCTGGGGGGAGGGTATTTTTTTTGGAGCATGATTAGGTACAACCATGGATATTGAATCCATAGATAAGAGAGATGAACTGTGTTTTACTTCTGTTCTGGGGGCATTTATTTATTTATTTTATTTGTATACCGCTGTTCTCAGCCCTTAGGCGACTCACAGCGGTTAACAACAAGGACAGCAAAAAATTCAATGCTACAACAACATGGTATATAAAAACAATTAACATCATAAACACATTAAACAGTTAGCAACAATAACCATCCACTGGCGTCTCATAACTAAAAACATGATCCAAATTCGTCATCCATTGTTCCATTCCTATGTTCATTACACTCATTGCACTGTCTATTCAAACGCCTGTTCAAATAACCAGGTTTTCAATTTTTTCCGGAATACCATTAGTGATGGAGCCAATCTAATGTCCGTGGGAAGGGCGTTCCACAGCCGAGGGGCCAAGGGGCTTTAGGATTCTTATCTATAAAAAATGAATTTTGCAATGGACTGCAAAACAAATTGTGGCACTGTAATAAATAAAAATAGTAAGGCATAAGCATTTGCCTTAATCATCAATATCTAGGAAAGTCGATTGCTGGCTATTCCTGTTAGCAAGCTACATCTGCTAAATCTGTGTGAGTTTTCAGTGCCAGTTATATTTCATCACTGACATCATCGTAATTTATTTGTCCCCCATTTTTGCTTCTAAAATGAAGCTTAAAGTAACTCACATAATAAAAAATAACAAAAAATAGATACTGTCATGTCAAATGCAAGATAACGGGAAGGGGTGTGTGAAGATAAAGACTGTGTAATAACTCAATTAAAACATTAATTGCAATATCTAAAGCTCATCAGTAAATAAAAATGATATCAAACAAACTAAAGGATAAAAGGGAAACATATTTTACCACCGTTGCAAGTATCCTAGCCCATTAGGATGTACTGTTGAAAAAGACAAATCCACCTAAAGCCAGAAGGCTGCACCAAATAAAATGTGCACAAACATGATAGATATTCAGGCAAAATTAGACCACCAATACTTCGACGCCTCCTCAGGTTTTACAATCAGGATTGTTTTAAATGATCAGTTGTTAGGAAATATGAATACAGCTATTGTAATTTAGTCCTCTTAGGAATAATAAGCAATCTGTCTTATACTACATCTGACATGGAAGGCACCTCTATGCTTCCATTTAGAGATGTGCTAATGATAATGGATGGAAAAAGTAAATATCTCATGCAAATATCTATAAATAGGCAAAATAAACAACTGACCTAAATACCCTAAGGTTCCATCTGATCTACGCAGTCAGCCCTGGTCAGTATTTGGACATGAGACTGCTAAAGTTTTGATAACCAATCAAAATTTGCAAGCCTTGCTAAACAGGATGATTTTCCTTTTTATGATGGACAGCTGAAGCATCTTTTGCAGAGTCCACTGTAAATACTGCATCCTGTTGCTAACAGATGTGTAAATGTCTAAAACAGTGACTAAGATCAGAAGCGTTCTACTGTTGTCAATTTTTTCATGATTCCATTTTCTGTTATGGGACTCATTTGAGGTTGGGGCCCACAGTTTAAGAAGCAGTGGTCTAAACCATCTATGGGCACATCTAAACTTACCACATAATCCAGTCTGAAGCTAGCTTCAAACTGTGGCAACTCCAAAACACTCATTGCCAAGCGTGCTGTAGGATGAATTAAGGCCTTTAAAGCACATCAAGCAAAGTCGAGGGAAAGTCCAAGTTAAGCTCCTTGATGCTCTTCAGCAAGTCCTACATCTAAACTGCATCACACAGCAAAATCACTTCCACAAAATCGAAAGCACTTTATAAATACCTACCAACACTGGAGCATTTTGTATAATTCGAAACATGGGGGCAGGAGCTGCTGAAATATATCAAGGTCATACCTGTACAGCAGGATGCTAACCGACCCCCTGGGAAGGGTACCTGATTATCTGTCACTTTCCCTTTTTTATTTACTCTCTTATCCCTCCAGAACACTGTGGTTAATGTAATCACCATCCTGGCCTCAAACCTGTTCCAGACATATCAATCCAGAATAGGTCTCTACAGTCACTCACGGACCCACCGCCAAGATTCGACACTTGGGAGGCAATCATACTTGGCCACGAATAAAAGCTGCTTCTACTGATGATGATGATGGTGATGATGATGATGATGATGAAGAAGAAGAAGAAGAAGAAGAAGAAGCAGAAACAGAAGAGGAGGAGGAAGAGGAAGAAGAATCTAATCATCTGCATAACAAACCTGGTTTCTTCCAAACTGGTTCGAAACCAATCTAAGTGGTCTATGTAGATGTTGTACCCTACATGAGATTGCAATCAATTAGAGAGATTGAGTTTTTCAAAATGTAGCAGCTACCAAATTCACAAGATCAAGTTCTTCCGTCTGCTACAAAATCTTACTTTAAATGTTTAGATAACAAAATGAAAAAAGCCTTAATAACAAAAAAGGGGGAAAGTCCAGTTTCATTACTAGCAGCTTAGACCAAACCTTGATCATTATTCCAACTGCAGCCCATCCAAGTAGTTCACAAGCTAAAATCTAAACAACAGGAGGCTGAGAAAGGACATGACCCATAGAAATCTCTTAAAACACCATCCACAGGGTGTGTGGGATGCAGGGGCGGTTTTAACAGCCAGAAGAAATAAAGGAACTAAAGGAAGAAGTGCTTTTTTTTCAAATCTTCTGGACACACACACACACACACAAGACCAGAAGAAAACAAAAAAGCCATGAACCGCAATCATTATGAAAAACATCTGGTATATTGCTTTGCAACACAAGGCATTGGACAGAAGTGAAACATTCTTCCTCCAAAGAAGCTAATAATTGAGCATTCATATCCATGTATAACCTGTCATTTATTCCCCTCATCAGCAACTGCTCGAGTCTGATAGAATTAAACACTCACGTCAGGCAGATTTTGTTAAAAGCAATAATTACATTATTACTAGAATATACAATTAAGTAATGAAAAAAACAGGAATGGCACTGAGCAGCAATATTTTATCCACTTTCAAAAATACCACCGGACTGAAAACATGCAGAATAATAGAAACAGTAATAAAAACACTTCCACTGAACTATCACAGTGCCCAATTTAAAACTTCAGCCACAGGCAAAATACATAAATGATTAGCATTATGGTGTTTATTTTAATTACACTTTGCAATTAGAATCCAACAGGCTGTCAAATCATTTAGGATACTGAGAAAACCAATAATTTTAGAGCACCGAGTGCCACTTAGAAAACTTGCTCCTCATTTTCTTGCCGCTCACTTCATGTCAACTAACTTCCAACCAATGGAAAAAATGCTTAACCACAGACTGTGGATGCATCTGAACTGTGGAATTAATGCAGTTTAACAGAACTTTAACTGCTAGGGCTCAAAGGTATGGAATCCTGGGAATTGTAGTTTGGTGAGACACCCAGGAGTGTTCATCATAAAAGACTAAAACTACTAAAACTAGTTGTGGTAAAACTACAACTCCCATGATTGCATGGCAGTTAAAGTGCTCTCAAATTGTATTCATTCTATAGTCTAGATGCCTCCTGTGATGGGCGGCCTGCTAGGGATGTTGTGAATGGGATTTCTGGGGGGTGTTTAGCTTTTTAATGCAATTTTAATTGTATTTTCACTGTATTTCAACTTTTGCATCCACGACACAAATATTTAATTGTGTTTTTAATATTCATGAAAGCCCATTTCAGTCATTTTCTGATGCCAACCAAAATTTATTTGTGTGTAACTAACAAACACACAAACATTCAGGCTCCAAAGCAGAAGTCACAGAAAATACACTATGAATCCTGATGGTTCTCAAGATGAGTAAAACTGTGTTCGACCAATTGTTTGCAGACAGAGGAGCCACAATAAGGCTTCATCTGCCCAGTTCTTGAGAAACCCCAGAACATTCTCATAAGAGGTTCACTTTATAGCTCGTTGATGCACCAATGTCAACTCCCAGAGGAATGGATTCATGAGCAGAAATGACATGTAATAGTTGTAGTTCCTCAAGAGTAATGTTGTGGCTCTTAAGCTGCTGTGGTACTGTAGAAACCACAACTTGGAGAAAATACTTATTTGGACTAAAAATTCTAGAAGTCTCTTTGTTCTCAGTGCAGTAGTGCAAAATGTGACTTTTCCTAATATGCTGCAACCAAGAGATTTATTTGTTTATTTTAAATTATTCATTATTTTTATTTTTATTATGAATTATTCATCCATTCATTTATTCAAAGTGCTTCTTCTAAGTGGCTTTTCTCCCCAACGTACTACAACTATTCTAAAGAGAGAAATCAAAGAAGTGTTAATTTTGGCTGTGTTGGCCCATTCAAGAAAAAAGGATCTAGAAGCCCAGGCAACTCAGCCAATTTTTTCCTCCATTTAAATACATTTAAATGCAACCTGAGCCCTGCCACATGCAAAATGGAGGACCTTCTTATAGCAACACCAGAGGCACTCTAAGCAGCCAGCTACTGGTCAAAGGACATTTAATAGAATGCCAAGTTCTTAAACTTTGTGTTTTATCAAATACATTGGTTGGCTCCTGCTATGACAAATAAATAAATAAATACATTACATTACATTACTCCTCCTTTCCGATTCTCCCTCATCTGGCAGAGCAAGGAAAATTGTTTCCTAACTTAGTGCTGCTCCACACCTGTTGCCTCATAAAACCTTGCCTAGGGAGAAATACAAATCTAGAGGTACAGTTTACTCACTTGCATTGTCCTGAGCCTTATGCACAATATATTTTATCAGAAGAATTTGGGTGTTTTAAAGCAAATGCTACTGCAGCAAGAACAGCCATCATATCCATTCCTTGAAGGCATATTTTATATGACACAATTATTCTAAACTACAAACTCCAGCATTCAGAAGGCAGCCACAGGATTTAAAGTGGATAGACACTCTAGTGCAGTGGTTCACAACCATTGGTCCTCCAGGTGCCTTGGACTTATACTCCCAGAAATCAGCTGTTAGGAATTGTGGGAGTTGAAGTCCAAAACACCTGGAGGACCAAAAGTTGGGAACAACTGCTCTAGTGTGATGAGGTCCTAGAAGATAAGTCAACAGCAGAAAACAACCATTCACACAACTCTGAATACTATGACTTCAGTAGACGATTAAATGGGATATCAAAATATCACACAAAGGAAATTCTAGCAAGCATACTCTAGGACATTAAAAAAAAGGATGTATTCGACTAAGTCCGATTAAGGAGTGTCCTTGGTATACACTGGGTATGGTCCCAGGACCACTGGGGATACCAAAATCCGTGGAAGCTTGAATAAAATGATGACCCTTATATAAAATAGCAAAATCAAGCTTTAACCAGCAGCTAAAGTAAATGTTAATAACTTCAAGTGCACAAATATTTAAGGAGACAAACTTCCATTCTAAAATCAGTGAAGAAAGACCTTTTATCAGGAAAAGATCTTTCTTTTTTATATATATAATTTTTATTAAGGGTTTTTCAAGATGAGGGTACATCCATGTTTCAGAAATCAATAACTTAGACTTAACCATTGTATTAAAAAGAAAAACAAATAATAGGGGTTAGGGGGGAGGGAAGGGTTCAGGAAGGATCGGGGGGAGTGAAGGGATAGGGGTGGATGAAGGAGATTGGGGGGGGGGGAGGGTTGGGTCACAGGAGAGTTCTTGATCTTGTATGTCCATTTTGCCCCAGGAAACATTAATGTTATATTTCTAGTCATGAAAAGGTCTTTCTTCACTGATTTTAGCATGGCAGCAGAATGTGACAGTACATCTATGCCATAAAATATTTTGACAGTGATTGCATGTGAAAATGGAGTCATTTGAAGATGAAAGGGCGTTCATGTGGGGCATATTTTTGAATGTTTCATGTATTTTTAAAATAAATTCTGTGTTTTATAAGAAATTTTAGAGCAAAAAATGCCTAAAAAACATGTTTTTTCTTTTAAAAAATCATGGGGTTGGAGGGGCTTTAATGAACTATTGGGAGGTTTCAAATGGGACACAGGGGATACAAATGACCCGCAGGGATACACTCCACCATACAGAATCCTGGCATTTGAAGTTTAAGGAGGTATTTAGCATTTACTGCTATAAATTGCAGTATGGATGCATCCTAAATATCAAATCTATAGTCGTAAAAGAAAATATACATTTTGCCTTGGACAAGTGCATGGCTCTCAGCTTCATTTCAAAAAGAAATAAGATATATACATCTAGGAATACTCTTGGGAACATGGACTTGTATAAAATGTTATCAACCAGAGGAGGCTCATTAAATCAATCAATTTGGTAAATTTGCACTTATCTAAATCCTACTCATTCTTTGGTTCTGCTCTCACAGGACCAAACAACTAGATTGAGGCCAAAAAGTTTTTAAAAATCTATTCAGTACCATGAAATAACTTCATTTTTCAAAGACATTCATTCATTTTCACAGTTCATTCCTTTTCTAGATTTTAGATTTACTGTTAATTCTTGCTTTTTCTTCAGTTTTTGCAAGCTCCTCCCAACCCCTTTATGGCAGCTCTTCAGATTTCTTCAAGCTGTTTCTTTATTTCTCTGTCACACATTCCAAAGCCATTCTCTGTGTAGCTTTCGTCTAGCATTTCCAATTACAGCATGCAATGGCAAGCTAATTGTTTTTAAAAAATCAACATAATCATAGAGGAAGGAAAGCCTGCCTATACTGCTCCAAGGAGAGCACAGTTAACATATCAGTATGGGGGTGGGGATAGGGAGACATACAAGAGAAACCTTGGCAAAAGTGACAACACAGTTATATAAAAGAGATAAAAGCTGTCAGACCGTTTTAAAGATCTGCACATAATATAGCTATATAGAATTGCTTGTTGACACTGAAAGCCCGCAACTTAACTTTTCCCAATGCATCTTCATTGAATTTAATGTTATTGTTCTCAGTTCAACACTACTCACTTTTAATCTAGCCTTTTAACAGTTTGCATTTTCTACGGTGTAGATGACAATGACTGAATTCTAAGAATAAGACTTGTACAAGTTCAGCTTCTCTGTATGTGGATACAAACAAATCCATTTCACTTCTGGTTTTTAGATAGCCTATCTCTATGGACCTCCACCCAACCTATTAGGCCATCCTTCTGGGAGCCACATAGGGACAAGAAATTTCCCGGAGTGATATCAGCACAGATGCATTCCTCCTCAGGTATTCCTGCTGCCATTTGGGAAGTCTGGTGGCACATGGGACAGTAGTAACTTTTATCTCCTGTGGTATTACCTTTTAGGAAGTCCAATAGCACTAGGGACAATTTCATTTTTGTCTCCAGGTAGATGAAAAGTTTAAGCATATTTTTCTAATAATCGTCAACCTTTTGCAGAAAGGATTTTTGCGTTTATTAGAAAAATATGTTTAAACCCATGTGGTAAAGGGTCACAAAATGTCCTACAAGATCTAGACTGGAGGAAATAGAAGAAAAGGTAGTGAAACCCGGAGGAGGAGGAGGAGGAGGAGGAGGAGGAGGAGGAGGAGGAGGAGGAGGAGGAGAAAGAAGGACTGTGGAAACCCTATCCGAGTAACCAGAGGACTCAATATTTATTTCTTTATTTACGCTATTTGTAGCCCGCCTTTCTCAGCCCTAAGGCGACTCAAGGTGGCTTACAGAATTAGGTTCCAGTCCAGGCAGCTTTCAGAAAAGGCAGGGAAATGGGAAAGGCTGGACTACAGTCTAGCTAAGTATAAGTGGACTTAACTGACCTGAGTGGTTTTACTTCCTAATTCTTCTGCCTTGTAAGACCTACAGAGAAGTGTGCTTGGGCTACTCAGCACCAGGAGGAAGAACAAAGTGTGCCTAAAAGAGACTGCACACAAAGTAATTGCTTTAATTTGTACAAATACAGGAGTCTCATATGCCAATGCGTTTCACCATATATTATTTGTTAGCATTGACAAGCACTTCATTTTACAATTAATTAGGTATTGAAAATTCAGTTGTAACCAGATCAATGGTTGGTATTATTAAATATAGCTAAATGATAAATTAAAATGTCATTTAAATACAATGAAGGTTAGGAATATTTCCACTGGCAATTATCACAGTTTACACAGATAGGTTATTTAAATACAATGAAGGTTAGAAATATTTCCAGTAGCGATTATCGCAGTTTAAATAGTAAAGGTATTTAAAGTGAGAATCATCA
This sequence comes from Anolis sagrei, assembly GCF_037176765.1. NCBI lineage: Eukaryota > Metazoa > Chordata > Lepidosauria > Squamata > Anolidae > Anolis > Anolis sagrei. The sequence continues at coordinate 182,567,906 of NC_090024.1, forward strand.
CAGTGATCATGGTTTGAAATCAATCAGTAAGAGTATAACTAAGGAAAGGATCTTTTGAGAGGGATGGGAATAGAGAATTGTAAGTAGTGGTTGGCTGAACATTTGAATTTTTAAAAGTCTGGCATGTATCACAGAGAAAGTGAAAGCAATAAATATGGAAATTGGGAATATGCAAAGGAGATGTAAGTTAGATAGGTCAGGGTTTTGATTTGTTATGTAATCTTCAATCATATTATGATTTTTTTGTTTAATAAATTAATGTTGGTATTATATATTTGTGACTTTATGAATGCTACAACAGTGTGATTGGTTCAGATGAGTTCAGTATACATGTGCTGCCTCCTATAAGAAAACTGACCTGATGAGCACTCCCTGCACAACTGTTAACAGGGAAGCCTTTCCAGAAGCTTCTATCTTCAACAGAGAAACTACTTATTAAGAGGATATCTACTTAATCTACATTGGGCTTCAATCTATCTACTGGACCTCAACTAATCAATTACCAGGTCCAGAGATGGTTCAACATTTCCAATGCCTAACCTGAAATAGAAGCTTGCAGAACTCCATGAACATCATGGATGCAACCACCACCTGAGAATTCAAATTCAATCAGATCCAATCTAAAAAGCAATACCATTCAGAAATTCTATCTAAAAGTTCCCATCTGTGATCAATGATACTGAAAGCTACAAAGAGCCCAGAAGAATAGGACTGTCCTTCTCCCAGCACTAATCAGCTTTTTCCCAACACAAAACAGTCGTCAGGACAATCAATGCAATTTCCCGTAGCAAAATCAAGTCAATACTAAATTACTAATAATATTACAGTATAGTGGTATAGTACAATATAGTAATATATAATACTAATATTTTGTTGTGCTAATATAATATATAATATATTGTATACACATATAATACTGATATTATAATGTCATACAAAATAATACTAATAATAAAATAAATTATAAATTTTATATTACGTGTAATATTACTAATAATACAGTATAGTAGTACAGTACAATATAGTAATATATAATACTAATATTGTTCTATGCTAAAAGTATAATATATTGTATGTACATATAACTTGTAAGCCATTCTGAGTCCCCTTCGGGGTATAAATGTTGCAAATAAATAAATAAATAAATAAATAATAAAGTCCATTTGAAATAGAGCTAGTTTCATCCAAGTGGTCATGAAATTGAATAACTACTATCCATTTGATTCCAAAAAGGACATATTAACAGGTGGTTGTAACAGTCTTCCTACAAAAATTAGCAGCACATAAGCAGTAGTGTGCAACGATTCTGTGTACCTACCTGAAAATAATCACAGAAGTTTTAAAAGCCTGAGAAACACCACTTTCTCAATTTCAAGAAGTCTGAGAAGCACCACTTTTTAGTATATCAACTTTATTTTGGACCTCCTCTCAGAAACATGACGAAGTACTTCACTATTTTTTACATGTTGGAGCTTGAAAAATGTAGAACTGGTTGAACATTTAGGTCCCTCTATCATCATCATCTGGTGTTAGGGAAGCTGTTGCGATGTTTACCCTCCTCTTTCTGTGCCTTTAAAGATAAGTAATCTACATCTGTTGAATGAGACATAAGTCTATGAAAGCTTATGCTACCAACTTCAGTTAGTCTCAAGGGTGCTGCAAGATCCCTTGCATAGTGATCCAGACTGACACAGCTATGTCTTAGAATCCAACTTCATCCTAGGTTATGATTAAATGCAGATACCGAGATTACTGTGGATTAAGGATTAAATAAAAAAGTTTCAAGATAGTTACATAGTGAATCAACATTCTCTAGCAGACCATATTAAATATTCCTATATTAAAAATCATAGCTGCATTTAATAAACCCAACTGCTATGTTCACATTATGTATGGCAGTTTCCTTTCCCTCTGGTGGTAAATAGTAGGGCCTATCAAAGTCAGAAAGAAACAGACATATGAGATAAAAATTTAACTGTCTTCAGTCTCTTATGTCATAAGAAAAAAAATGAAGCTTTCTTTCCAGAAGTTTATGATCTTCATTTTCACAGGAGGAATGGAAAATAAAATCAAGAGCTCTTTAGTTCAGGAAACCCTTGTTTTCATGCATTCAATTTTCCTTATACCCAATACTACAATAATTGAAAGTTGCCCTAGAGCAAGATCAGAACAAGGAAACAAAATTCAACAAATAAATAATCAACAGAAGCAAAGAAAAACATTAAAACAAACAAACAAAAAAGCCATTAAAGATGGTTAAATGTCTGGGTTTAAGACCAAGTATTTATTGCCATCTCCATCCAAATACAAACAGATATGCAAAATGAAGTAATGTGTGTATTTCCTTAAAGTACAATTTATCAAAAATGCATTATTACAAATGAACCACCAAAAAGGAATGCAGAAACCAATTCATACACATAGAGGTGATCTGAAGTAACTAATAATGCGAGCAAATTATGCAAAAAGAAACTACATTTTGTTTTTAGGTCAAAACAGGAAAGCAGTTAATTAATGCTAATAAACACAATTGTTATGATTCAGCATTTAAATGCTGTTGCTGTTAAACGGAAAAAAAATTACTCTACACATTTATTTACAAGTTCATGTGTTTACAGTTCTAGGGCTCTACATTTCACAGATCACTGTTTGAACTGCTTGCATTTCACTCAGCTTAGTCAATAAAGAAGTCATGTATTTCTTGTTGTTTAGCTCCAACTCAGCTTTGCAACATGACATAGTTTCCAATCATTCCCCTCCTCTGAACTGTAAAAACCATAGTACTATTTTAACTTGTTTATGTGCTGTGAGTAGTTTCTAATGCTCATATTGGACAGCAAAATAAAAATACCCATATGATATCACTTTTCAGCTTCAAGGAAAGGCTGTTTCCAGAAAGTGTTGGAGATTGTTCCTTTGGCCTGTAGCTATTATAGCAAGCTGTTCTGCAGATCTTCAGAGCTGTTCCATATGCACTTATCATCTAACATGAAACTTTTGAATTAGGCATGGTCAACAGGCATATGACACACAGATATACAGATCCATGGGCTCTGGATCTGTGATTTCCACCAACTACAGATCATTATGTCCTGTACACAAAATGGAAGTGAAATGAATGCATATGTGCAGAAGCATCTGCGCACATATCACCACCATTAAATAATGTGGGATGCGATCATTTGCTTTTTTTGGCACTGACAGGGATCCTGGAACAACCCCCCCCCCCCCCAATGGATCTGGAAGGTTCACTGTACTTTTGCTCACACATTCAGGGTTGATGCCAGGAACAAATAAAGAGTAAAGTCGAGTTCAACATACCCTAGAGGAACTGGTAGGTGCAGTCTAGACCTGACATGATTGAGGGGTTCTGTGAAGAAGCTTATATTAGAAGTTACACAAACTGCAGACTCTCCTGGTGTGAGATCCCAAGCACTATGTCCCACTATAGCAACCTGCCTCTACATTAATATTTACCATTGAAACTCTTCTCTTGAGCCCCATCATCATGTGAAGATGCTTCATCACATATCTTCCCAGAGAAATTCAACTGTCACTTATTCTGTTATTTTCTTGATGCCACATGAACACCTTTTACCTTCCTAGCTGTTTTAGATCTATTAATTTAATTCAGATTTCATCTAGCTATGCACTGTTATTTGCACAGTCATCTCTTTATATAACTGCTGTTTTTAACTGTGTGTGTGTTTCAATTGCTGTTGTTGTCTTTCCTTTGTGATAATGCTGGTAATCTTTTTACTGGATGACAGAATATTAAATATTGTCATAAATAGATAAATGCGTCTGGTCAATTTTTACATAGGTGTTGACTTAGGAACCTGATACCTGTCCACTTAGGTTTGCCATCTAAGCACCACATGAAGGCTATACATTTCCCCCCTAGATAATGAATGAAAACAAACACAGACCCTCCATAACCCTTCTAAATATGTGGGGTTATAAACAAGATGTTATTTCTGACTTAAGACTTAAGCCATAGGGTTTTCTTGCTAGAATTTGTTTGGAGTGTTTGCTTTTGTTTTCCCCTCAGTCTAAGAGAGTGTCACTTGCCCAAGGTCACCCCATCAGGTTTCCGTGACCAAGTGTGGATTCCCTGTGCCATAGTCCAATACTCAAACCACTACACAACACACCAATGTCAATTTTCCAAATCTCTCTAAATTCCTTCAGCCATTCTCACCTACATGGATCTGAGTGTGAAAGGTTGCTGTCAGAGTAAACACAAAAGTTGACAATGAAGGGAGTGGATTTACTGAATAAATGAAGACATGCCTAATGCCTCTTGCGTAGAGTGACTGATTTCTGGAAAGTCAGCAGATAAGAAGTAAAAGAAGGTTCCATTCCACCCAAACATTTTTATGCCACACTCATGCAAGAAGATCCTATGCTAAAATTTCACACGTTGTCAGACTGTTAAGGAAAGTGCTGAAGATGGGTGTTTTCCTGTTCTTTACAGTCAGATGAAAGGAATGGACTCCCTTCCAACAGAGAGTCAGCAAATTTGAAGGACTCAGCAAATGGTTATACCTATAATCATGCTGAGTAAGAAGTTAACAATCATAAGACATAATGCCACCCCTCTTCATCCACAGCCAACAAAAGATTACATGATATCTGGAGATGATGGGAGATGTATTCCAATATATCTGGAGGGCACCTGGTTGGGAAAAGCAGGCACATATAGATCTCCACTGGCAGTCACACCTACCTTTTTAAAGTGAGAGATTCATTTTAATCTGCTTCAGAGAAGAGAAAGGGGGGAGCCTTCTGGCGCCTTTAAGACCTATTAGATTTATTTTAGTGTAAGCTGTCATGGATTACAATCCCCTACCTCGGATGCATCAGTGAATCTGAGGAATCAGATTGTCATCCATGAAAGCTTATTTAAAAGTACAAGACTCCTTTCTCCCCTCCCCCTTTTTATTTTTAAAACACCAGTTTCTTGTCTATTTTGGTAGGAGAGACTTTTGCCTATTCATGGAGAATCAGCCACAGCCAAATTCAGGCTCCTGTTCCTATTTTTTCCTCTGGAGTACAATGTGAGGAGATAATAAGCCAGACATAAAGCTTCTCCTACCGGCCAATAGTTCTGATCTCTGCCAGAAGGGAGACACTTTTTCTCTCTCAGTTGCCTGCCTTGCAAGAAAAGGTATTCCCGTCCCTTCAGTGGTACCCTCATAAAGCAAACAAACAACATGAAAACCGAGACTAAATTATAATTTCTCTGCGTAGACTTCCTGTCAAAATCCTACCAAAACTTGATGCCCCCCCCCCTCCATTTCAGAGCAACAAATGGTCTCAGGCATTGACCAGTTCAAAGCTTTCACTGACAAACTCAGTATTTTAGAATAGGCAAAGAGTCTACCTCATCTCTCCTTTCAATAATATATATCTCTATATTGTACAGAATAGTAACTTAATTCATTTTCCCAACATTGGCTAGAAGCAAAGTTACAGAAGATACCTAGCGTCTCGACGAAAAGTTCAAAAGACTGTGAAAGCACAAATCAATCATATCACCTAGATGTCAATAGATGTGTTTTCTCCTCTGGTTTGCTCAAGTTATGAATTGGATATGTTTTCTGTGCATCTCTATGCTGAACCAAAGAGGGCTTTTTCATTTAATTCATGTATCACACATGTGTAAGGATTACATCTGTCACCTATGATTATCATGTACAAACATCATGCTATTGTTGCTTGTGAAGATGCTTCCTTCTAACCTGGAAAGAAAAGGCACAACACCTTGTCATTTAGGATATCTCTGTCGGCCAGATCCAAGTCCCATTTTATATTACCTTTAGAGTAAAGAGTGGGGCCACTTTTGCTTTTCCAAATCTGGGGTGCACAATATCTGCAGTCTCTCTTGCTCTCTAATCATACAAATATTCATCTTCCTGCATAATAAGGAAAGGGATAGATCTCTTCCTTATGGGTTTCCAGCCAACTGTAGAAAAAAAGGTCAAGCTTTCTTCATGATGCCTGGGTCTGACTACAAGTACCATGTAATTCCCTTCTTACAACAGCTTCACTGGCTACTAGCTAATTTCTAGATGGAATTCAAAGCGCTGGTTATGACCTATATAAAGCCCAACACAGTTCTGTCAGGCTATCTAAGACTGTATTTCCCAGTATGAGCCTGCCTGAATTTTAAGTTCCTCAGAGGAAGTGTAGTGAGTTTGGCCTTTGCCACATGACAAATGAGATTTATATTTCTTGCTAAATTCATGACCAAGCTTGAATATATGTCCACTGGCACAAAAAGGTTATTTTATATTTAGTAGCTTTAGTAGGTACTTTGCTTCAGTTTGGTGGTTCATTGATGGGAATGAGTAGAAGAGTGAACTTTCTTCTATTAGTAACCTCCTTGCACAGTTCTCACAGCATTTGCAGTGGGAGACCGACCATGACTGGACACTTTTATTTGTTTGCTTTTTCACTATATTAAACCTGGGAAGCATCTTCCATCAGCCTTGATTTAATGAGGGGAGCACTCCAGCCCGGGGGGTGAGGAATGGGGATTTTTTTCTAATAAGGAATAGATTGCCATGGACCAGTGTGCATACAATTAGTTGTTAGGTTTGCGGTGCTACCGCTGGCTGTTAAGGGTGCTGGACTGCATCTCTGCTATAAACAATCTGCTGCATCATTTACCACCAATAAAACTTATAACTGTAGTGCTATTGCTCATTATCAAAAAAAATTTTGGATGCTTGGAAAAGCTACTAGTTCCAGCTCAGACTATGAAGACCTTCTTTTAGCCTAACACAAGCACCTGCCTGTTTTGTGAGGACACAAGTGAAGGTGTTCTCAGCGACTGTGTCCAGTATGAGCAATGGGTTTTTATGAGAAGCTAGTTTGTAACCATTTGTACTTTTATTTTTATTGTGTTTAAAATGCTTTCAACATGTTTCCAATTGCTGGTATTTTTAATGTGACAGCTTATTATTTAAAAAAAAACTTGAAATAAACGTGTAGCTGCATTCTGTTATAATCTATGATGCAAACTTCGCTGTGTCCTATACTGGGAGAAAACAAAATATACATTTGATAAATAAACCCATGGAGTGTATGTGAGAGACCCAGTCCTCCCACCCTACAAGTCACACTGCATGTACATTTGAAATATCTCTGGAGGAATAGAGGAAATGGATTTCATGGGAAACTACTGAATATGCTCAATTTTTTTCAATATTCTGGGAGAAAAATCTTCTTTCATATGTATCCTCTTCTTTTTTTACCCTCACCATACTGCATCTAATCTCCTGCTCTTCAAACCCAGCTGCTTTAGAGTTCTTCTACTCATTCCCTTTCCCTCTCAACTTGCTACTGGCAATGCACATCAGTCCATCCTCCGCTGGGCCCTTTTCAGATTTGTAGATATTGCTGGAGCTCTCCTGCACTAGCGCTCACAGCAAATGGGTGTGACTTGCTTGAACAAGAGATGGAAAAGTCTTCTATGAGCTGTACCTGCAAGCACAACAATACAAACCCAAAGCTGGCATGTAGAGCTTCTAAGTCTCCTCACAAAAACAACTCTCTTTTCAAGGGAAAGACCAAAGGAATTGCACTTTATTGCAACCACAAAGGAAGAATGAAATAAATCCAAGTCTTGAACTCTATTTCTGTGCTCGCTGAAGCTCGACATACAAGATCTTTCTTAGGAGGACAAACTTTGTCTTAATTCACCTGGTGAGGAGAACGGGGCTACTAGCAACCAGAATAATGCTTAATGTTCCAAACCAAAATGTGCGGACTCCTGAATGAGGGTTTAGCAGAGCTGCACTGATGCAGGCACAGTTAACTTACTGCTGCGCAATTGTAATTATGACTAAATAACCCCTGTGGTGTTTGATTATGCAGGTGTTATTTGATCATTGTAAAAATGCCTAAACTGAGTAAGACCACTCAAAGAAATAATCCATGTAACAAGTCAGGCCCTGCAAGATACCTTACAAAAACCATTCACTACAAATCTCTTAAACCTTACACAGGATCAATATTACCATTTCTACTTATCTTGAAATGCACAAATGCACACCTGTCACCGATACCTCTTCAACTAGCTCTACAGAAGGCTCAGCTACCAATCCTGCCAATTCTTAACATTTTATTTTGACAATCAGTATTCTACAATATATTGTGTTGTATTTTGACCACAGAGTCCTGGATTTAACCCCCCAAATTTACTAGTCAAGCTTGATCCAATAACAGTTCCTTAACTAACCTATTTCACAGGATTGTTTTAAGGACTTTTGAAGAGGGTCAAAGGGCACACACATCACCCTGAGTTCCTTCAAGAGTAACTGGTAAAATCCTTCCATAGCTCAGACTGACAAAAATGCATAATGAAACCAAGAAAAACAAACTCGTGCCATTTTGCCTACATTTTAAAATTTTGAAATATAACGTGTCTTTATTTTGATATTTAATTTTATTTGATTAGTACAGTGCTGTTATTATTTCGTATTATGTTCTATTGTTATAATATTCTGGTATATGTCGGCCATTGAATGTTTGCCTCTGTATTTGTAAGCCACTCTGACTCCCCTAGGGAGATAGGGCAGTCTAAAAATAGTTTATTAAATTTATTATTATATTGTCCCTGGTACATATTTGCATTTTAAACAGGTTGCCTAATCTAGTTGATTATTCAGCCTGATAATACTGTAAGTGAAAACTGTGATAGATCACCATTGTTATTGTGACCTATTGTCAAGGTGAGACCTCCAGGTCACCCTATCCCCAACTCTCCTGCTCAGGTCTTGCAGATTCGGGGCAATAGCTTTCTTAATTGAATCTATTTATTTGAAATGTGGACCTCCTCTTTTCCTGCTGCCTTCTATCATCCTATGCATTATAATATTTTGTAAAGAGTCCAATCTTCTCATGATATGGCCAAAGTATGACAATCTCAGCTTAATCATCCTGGTTTTTAGGGATGGTCCAAACATTATTTGCTCTACCTCATTAAGATCACCATAATTCACTCTATTTTCAATTATCTTAAACAATGCTGTACCCCCTAAAAACCAACAATCTGTGAACAGCAAGGTTTATGTAATCCAACCAACACTACTCATGCAGAAGGAAAAGAAATCAGCAAGCTTGAGGAAACCTCAAATAACAACCCTGTGAAGACTGAGCATGATGAATAACATGGGATTCCGACCAACTGTTGAGGGAATGATAAATGGTGTGCTGGTACAATGGACAAGTATATGGATGGATGAGTAGAACATTGAAAAAGGGTCAATCTTTGGTATAACATTTTGTTGCTAGTCTTACTGGTAAATAGGTATTAATAAACACAAAGAAGATCAACAAACAGCCATACCTTTTAGTTTTATGTAAACTACAATTACAGTACTTTCCCCTGCAGCCTTGTCATTCAATTAATACAACTTCAGACTTGTATCCACAAAGAAAATATTCAAAATCGCACTAGCATTCTATGCAGAAATAATCAAGGGTTTGATTTCTTTTAAAACTAGTAACAATGAAAACAAGACATTTTAGTAGAAATGAAAAGTATTTGTAAAAGAAAATATTTGCATGGAGAAATGTGAATTGTTTAGAATAGTCAAACCTCTTCAAAGCAAAGGAAAGCAAACAACAATGGACTCCGATAATGAATTCTGATATAGAAATACCCCCACACCCCTAAATTACAATTTTAGTATACTGGAATGCAAGTGCACTGTAAATTTAAATGGATCTATTTCACAATCCTTTTCATATAAAAGTGTCTCATGTACTGTTATTCAAGGAGGGTACTACTGGCCTATGCCAGAAAATTTCAAGTATCTCATTAAACTATGCATTCCAAGATTCCTCAGAAGAGAGCCATGATAATTTAAGGGTTGTTATAGTATAAGGTGCTGATACCCTAAGTTAAAGTTTACCCTTAAAGCATTAAGTCCAGAAACAGATTAGGTAACAATCAAATAGATTGTATTCAACTTGAATTATCTCACTTTTCCAACAATACCAGGTTTGGGAAAGGAGTTGGAAGCTGTTTCTAGACAGCTATGTGAATGAGGGCCCCATGAACAGATCCACGGCATGTCCAACCATCACTGCCATGGGCTCAACAATCTTCCTGTGATGAGAGAATTCAAGAACACTTTAATAAGCAGAGATACTACAACATCTAGAATTTTTCAGCTAAATGATTAGCAAGCACTTGTGAATGCCTATCACGAGTGAGCAATCCTGGTTTGTGAGATAATTTTAAAGAAATAATAATATGCAAACAAAACTGAATTCACTCCAGTCATTATCCTTTAGTGCCAATCACATCACTACTGAATGTGTACTGGAAACATATGAATTAGTAGGGTGGTATATATAAAATGCAAAGCATATATATTTATATGTACAAACATGACAATCACATATTCTCCATATATTTTAGACACAATAATACAACATCATAATTAAACCAACAATAGACAACTATAGGTCTCAATTTTATTTTATTTTATTTATTTAATTTTGCCAACAAATCCCTGCTGCCCTAGCCTTTATAACCAATAATGAAGGGCCATGAGAGTTGTGGGTCAAAACTTCTGGATGGCTATAGTTGCTGTTAAAACAATGGCATGCATGAGAATTATGAGGGGTGGTTTAAAGACATATAGGGTTTTTATTTTATCTTAGTCTTCAGAAGATTTTTAAATATTTCCTATTGTTTATAGCCAATAGAACTAGAAAAATGTACACATACATTTATTACTACATGCATATTTCAAGGCCTATATCTATGTATCCTACAAAAGTAATACATCTCACAAAATTTCTGCATGAAATGTGCACATATGTACACAATTTAAATACACATTATTTCAAATTAAACTGTCCAACTATTCTTTTACCCCAGTGTGATCCTCTTACTCTACACTGTAAAAAGACACTATAATATTTCTGTGTTGGATTAGTATTATGCATCAGCATTTTGACCTGACATTTTAGATACAGATGATGATGGTGGTGATTTCTATGTTGCATAATGGGAACTAAGCAGTTTTAACTTTTAGCCTCTTCTGAAAAGCACTTTAGAATCATTGTAAAATTAGAATGCAAAAAGGTTTGCCCTTCATAATGTACTAACAAGTCCAAAAATACTGTCTAGTACTATTTAGCTGATCTAACAAATACTTGATGGGTTTGTAAGTTTACAATCTTATTATCATGTAATATACACAACTCAACCTTTTCATAATCACACAAGCCATGTAATACAAAAGTGTCAATCATACAATGTGAAAATCACACTCAGCTGAAACAGCTTGCAAAGCTCTCTTGGTATTCCTTTAACTTTTAGGTCTATCTTTGATATTTTTGATATCAAAAACGTCAATAAAAAATATCAAAAAAAAAAACAAAACTTTTAGGTCTATCTGAGGAATCAATTTCTATTTGAAGGGTCACCGGAATGAATACATTATCTCCACTGAAAAGGTATATCACACTTATGATGGGACAGACAAAATAAACCATCATATTTATGATTCATTGCAGGCAATGCAGCTAGCAATATTATATTTCTTAAGGAAGCTGCTGCATATTTTTTTTCAAAAATTGATGGCAGAAGTAACAATAATATCAAAATATATAACGGGGCAATGGGTTGCTAAAAAAGACCAATGAATGTGTCTTAGAACAAAATAATCCTGACTTTTTACAAGGTCCAAAGTTGACTAAGGCCCCTTTCACACAGCTGAATAAAATCCCACATTACATGCTTTGAACTGGAATATATGATAGTGTGGACTCAGATAACCCAGTTCAAAGCAGATATTGTGGGATTTTCTGCTTTGATATTCTGGGTTATATGGCTGTGTGGAAGGGCCTTCAACCAAGGCTGTTGCACAAGACAATCTGACTTATTGCAAAGGACGATAATGCTTGGGAAAATGGAATGCATTAGGGAAAGGGGGAGATTATGCTACACGTAGTTAGATTCAACTAAGGAAGCCGTGGTCTTGTATTTGCAAGACTTGAGTAGGCCAGGCTCTCAGAGGTCTCTCATATAGGGACACAACAACAGCAGCAACATACTGGTGTAGTATCTTAAGAATTATGCTTCCTTGACAGAATACCATTGGCAAAGGGAAGCTGATGAGGAAACACAACATACAAACTATCTACAGACCCACCAAGAAAATCCAACAAATGCTACGTGCAGCAAAGAACAAGAGGGATCCTCTCACTTCTGCAGGAGTCTACCGTATACCATGCAGCTGTGGACAAGTCTATATAGGGACCACCAAAAGCAGCGCCCAAACACAAATCAAGGAACATGAAAGGCACTGCAGACTACTTCAACCAGAGAAGTCAGCCATAGCAGAGCACCTGATGAACCAACCTGGACACAGCATTTTATTTGAGAACACAGAAATGCTGGAACACTCTCACAACCATCATGTCAGACTACATAGAGAAGCCATTGAAATCCACAAGCATGTGGACAATTTCAACGGAAAGGAGGAAACCATGAAAATGAACAAAATCTGGTTACCAGTATTAAAAAAAACTCTAAAATTGCAACAGCAAAACAACAGAGGGGAAATAATTAGGCACATCTAACCACCTCTCAACAAAAGATTGCCCCAGGCACTGCCAGGCCATCAAATGCTAATCAAGGTGGTCAGTTGAAACATTCACACCTAGCTCCAGCAGACAAGAGTTCTTTGTCCCACCCTGGTCATTCCACAGATATATAAACCCATTTTCCTAGTCCCAGCAGACCTCACTACCTCTGAGGATGCTTGCCATAGATGCAAGCAAAACGTCAGGAGAGAATGCCTCTAGAACATGGACATATAGCCCAAAAAAACCTACAACAACCCAGTGATTCCAGCCATGAAAGCCTTCGACAAAACACTGGCAAACTCCATTAGTACCATTTGCAAGATTAAGTATGCAGATTCCATAGAAAACACATGAAGCTATATCACAAGTAGATGTATAGAAGGTCATGAACTCAATGATTGTTAATTAACACTAAGCATGTCTCTCCTTTCACTCTAGCATTATAAGGACATTAAGACAAAAAAAAATATTATTCCATAGCACAAACTAAGATTTTTCTACTCCACACTGTCAGACAGTTGCCATTGTCAAACAACACCAAATTGGTCTGGTCATCTCATTAGCACCATCACAAACAAGTTAAGATCAAAATAAGTCAAAACACTCTGTGAACCAAAGACATCAATGCAGAAACATTTTGTTTTCCAAATATTTTGACATTTTCTGTAAAAGCACAGACGGAAAACTTTGATAGTTTTTGCCAAAAAGCCAACATACAGTCTCAGGCAAACAATGCATAAAAAGCAAAAAGGGCAGACGGCAATATTTATAATCAAACTGATATATGTGTGTACATTTAGATGCCCTATAAAAGTTTGTTGTGTTTGAAATAAGCTATGTCAACTCTTCACTAAGAATGTATTTTTTCCAGAAATGAAAGCCACCAAACATCACCCCCATTTTTTGTTACAGGCAACTCAGTACAAGCAGAATTATACAAGACTAACAAATTTATTATAGCTCAATTTTTCATGAACTCAAAAGTAATAAACCAAGGATTAAAGTACACTGACAGCACTGTTGAGTCAAGCATCAAGATAATGAGTGCTATCTACATGCTTTTTACGTGCAGTTTTTGAAATGAAGGTAGTCACCTCAGGTCATTGAGTGACACGAAGAAGCGGCCTACAGTGCTGGCAATCTCAAACTGTCATGTAACATTTCCTTTTGAAAGCTGAATAGAAGCAAATAAAAGGATATTAACCGTTGTTCCTCCCAAAGCCTTACAGAAATTAACCTGAATTGCACAGAAAAACACCTATGCTCCAGCATTTTATTTTGCTGCTCAGTGAGCCTTCAGCAGGCAGACATTCCTGCTGGATTATGCTCTGTTTGATCATTTTTTCCATCCTGGAGTTAATTCAGACTTGTAATTAGACAATTATTTTCCACAGGTGGTGAGCAAAAAATCACCTCTAGGAAACCAGAAAAACATTTTATGCTCACAGAGGAAAGAAAAGCCTTCCCTAGGCAAAGCTACCAAAACACATGAACGCTACACTGCTCTTGTATTTATTTCTCCTTCAGATGTAGGGAACCACCACACAGTCAGCACGTTATATAGAAACAACATAGCCTAATACCAGCTCCTTGTCTTAGGATGTATCTACATTGTAGAATTAATGCAGTTTGACATCACATTAGCTGCTATGGCTCAGTGCAACCAAATCATGGGTTTGTAGTTTTACAAAGTCTTCCCTGCCAGAGTGCGAGTGCCTCGTTGTTGTTTATTCATACAGTTGCTTCCAACTCTTTGTTACTTCATGGACCACCATGCCTCACCAAACTGCAAATGCCAGGACTCCACAACAATGAGCCATGGCAGTTCAAGTGATATCAAATTGTATTAATTCAACAGTGTGGGTGTACTTTAAGTTCCTTCTGTGCTTTCCAGAAGAATGATCGAACAAGATGAGTCTAGTGGTGGAATAGGAAGAGCAGATGAGATCACATTCATGGACATGGAGTTAACAGCCATCCCTTGAACTTTTTAACTATAAGGTTGAGTTAGCTGGATTCAGAGACTTTAAGATTGGCTAATCCCTCAACCCTGATTAGAAGGCTAACACAATTATTCTATCAGTGCAATATGTGATTTTGGAATGGTGCAATGATCATTGGAACGGCCTGGGCTATGATATCGGATTACGTGATTTTTAATAATTTTACTACTCCGCACTGTCAGACAGTTGCCATTTAAGCTGTTGTTTTAATGTATATGTTTTATTTGCTGGATGTGTGTTGCGTGGCATCAAATTGTGCCTTTATGTCCCATTCAGGGTGAGAAGGGTAGGATATAAATATGGCAAATAAATAATAATAATAAAATAAATTCGGTACAATTCAGTTTTGTACTTGACAAGTGGCCATTTTGATAGTTATCACAACTATATCTGATAAGATCGATGACAACTGAAGCCCCTTCCACACAGTTGAATAAAAACCCACATTATCTGCTTTGAACTGGAATATATGGCAGAATGGACTCAGATAACCCAATTCAAAGCAGATATTGTGGGATTTTCTGCCTTGATATTCTGAGTTATATGACTGTGTGGAAGGGCCTTGAGATAAATATAGTTATTGAATAGGCCCTGAAACAATTCTCAAAAATCCTCAAAAATACATTTCTCAAGGTGGAAATTCTTTTCAAGTGTTTAATTCATGGTGGAATCCAAGGTTGCATTTCTAAAATGTAAAACTCTGTTGTTGTTTCCTTTCAAGTTGTTTATGACTCATGGCAACCCTAAGGCCATATCATGAAGTTTCCTTGGCAAGGTTTACATAGAGGTTTTCCTTGGCCTTCCCTCTGAGGCTGAGAGTGTGTGACTTGCTCAAGGTCACCCAGTGGGTTTCAATGGCCAAGAAGGGACCCTAGCCTCTAGTTATAGCCCAGCGATCAAATCACTAAAATTATTTTATGAAAACACTGGAAATAACCATTTTTTGTCGTGTCAGGAGCGACTTGAGAAACTGCAAGTCGCTTCTGGTGTGAGAGCATTGGCCGTCTGCAAGGACGTTGCCCAGGGGACGCCTAGATGATCTGATGTTTTTATCATCTTTGTGGGAGGCTTCTCTCATGTCCCCGCATGAGGAGCTAGAGTTGATAGCAGGAGCTCATCCGCCTCTCCCCGGATTCGAACCTGTGACCTGTCGGTCGTCAGTCCTGCCGGCACAGGGGTTTAACCCACTGCGCCACCGGGGGCTCGGAAATAACCATGAGTTCCACACATTCATTATTTCCTTCTTTTAGGAATTCTATAATTTTCAAAATTTTGTAATTTTGTCAATGAGATTTTTATGTGCCGTTGATTATACTTATGTCATTGTATTTATATTTATGTATTGTTGTCTGCACATGGTACTTGGGAGTGCTTCTGTGAGCTGCCCCGAGTCCCTTTGGGGAGATGGTGGCGGGGTACAAATAAAGATTATTATTATGATTAATATTTCAGTCAGTGCAGTACACTCATTTTTATGAATGTATCCTGTATTTCATTTCTTGCACAGCCTTATAATAACAACAAAAGGATATTATTATTTTTTTGAAGGGGAAGTGTAAGACTAAAACTGTGACTCTCGATCCTGATATTCAGAAGCAGTATTGGGATTTCATGCAATCTGCCAGTCATCGCTTTAAAAGGAACCAACAGGTTGAGTGGGAGCCGGCTGACAAAGTGCCTACACTATTTGCATTTTAAAAGGGCCCTTTTCTTCTCCTTTAAAGCATTCCTGCCAGTCCAACAGGGGGCAAAAGTTTAAATCTTGCTCACAAGCATATTCAAGCAAAAAGAATAAGGAGAATTTACAGTGGCAGGGCTGTTCTCCAAGGAGGAACCTTCCACTGTTTCCATTCTATACAAAAACGCCACGGTGGTTGTGTCCCCAACACCTGACACACTCACAATGTAGAGAAACTTTGCCCGGTAATTAATCCTCACTGCCAACGGACTATTTAACATGGCTGCCTCCTGTTTCTTTTTTGTCCGCAAACATTTTTTCCCCCAGGAACGGAAACCTGAATCCGAGCAACACAATAGCCAAATCCTAAGAAATCACAAAGCTCCCCAAAATTTTAGGGAGTGCTGTTTTTATTATTTTTGAAGCAAAGTGGCAAAATGCAAACAACCAACTGTTGAAGCAAATAATAATAATAATGAGTTGCTGTGAGTTTTCCAGACTGTATAGCCATGTTCCAGAAGCATTCTCTCCTGACGTTTCACCCACATCTATGGCAAGCATCCTCAGAGGCTGTGATGTGTTGGAAAATAGGCAAGTGGAGTTTTTATATTATATTATATTATAATAATATTGATTGTCTTTCTGATGTTTTTCCAATGCCACGTTTTTTTCAGACTTTGAAGTGAAAAAGGCACCTTTCTAAACCAGCCTGTGAGACCAAAACCACAAACCAGTTCCAGCAAAGCCAAGAAGCTCATTGTTGTTCTCCCCTCCTCTCATTCCTTTCCATCAATCTGCAGTCAAAAAGAACAAAGCGAAGGGAAGAGAAGGAGGGTAAGAAAAGATGGGGGGGGGGAGGGAAGCCCCAAAACAATATTGGTTTGTCTTTTGAATTAAAAAAAAAATAGGGGGGGGGGGAGTTGGCATGGAGCAAAGCATCTGGTTTCAAGGGCTGCTCCTAGAGTCCTTTGCTTCTCTCTCTTTTTTTCCAGACTGTAAGGTAAACCTGGGAGGAAATCCAAAGATTTTTGTTTCTAAACATTGCTCTCTGGGCGGAGAAGCAGGCGAGGCCACATTCCTGGCCGAGAAAAGCCTGAGATTGTAGGCAGGCACCGCAGGTAAAGCCAAGCAGAGGGATCAGGGCTAAAAATACACAGCCAGCCTAGTTTTTCTTACCCATGTTGTGTGTGTGCATTACGTCTTCCACCAGTGGGAAAGGTCAGCAGGCCACTTGCATTAATGAATATGCAAAAAAAGGAAATGTAGTCTACCTTTCCAAGGTATGAGGAAACAAAACAAAACACTCCGACCACTTTCCTTCTTGATTCCCTGCAAAGCCTTGCTCTGGGTGGGTTGCAAACTCCCCAAGGAAAAGAGAAGAGGGACCCAGAGAGCTCTCGGCCAGGCATTTTTCATGAGGATCTATCTGCAACCAACGCCATGGTTTGACTTTTAGGGGAGGGGGGGTGTTGATATGCCCTGCCAGGAAGTGCAAAGGGAGAGGGGGAAAGAAAGGCACATGCCCTTTCCATGCAACAGTTCCCAAACAGGTCCTCAAGTGGCCATGTCAACTATAAACAGCACAAAAGAAAGACAAGGTAGTCGGGGCAAGAGGGGAAAGGAGAAGAAGGGTGGGATTAGGAAGGAAGGAAGGAAGAGAGCGGGAATGGCGGCAGGCAGGTAGGCAGGTAAGAAGGGGAGAGGAAGGAAGGAAAAGGAGAGGAAGGAAGGAAGGGCAGAGGAAGGAAGGGTTAGAGGAAGAAAGGAAGGGGGAGAGGAAGGAAGGGGGAGAAGGAAAGCGAAGAGGAAGAAAGGAAAGAAGGAAGGAAGGGGGAGAGAAAGCAATGAAGAATGGAAAGGGAGAGGAAGGAAGGAAGGAAGGAAGGAAGGAAGGAGAAGTGGAAGGAAGGAAGAATGGAAAGGGAGAGGAAGGAAGGAAGGAAGGAAGGAAGGAAGAGGGAGAAAGGAAGGAATGAAAGAAGGGGAGAGGAAGGGAGGAAGGGAGGGAGGAAGGGAGGGAGGAAGGAAGAGGGAGAGGAAGAGGAAGGGAAGCTTCGCCTACAATCCAAGCCGAGCGGCGACGGGGTCCTGGAGGGGAGCGAGCGCCCCAGAAGTCAAGGCAAGAGGGATCCGGGGTCAACTTCTTGTTGTATCCAAGGGAAATCGCAAGAGCAGCAGGGATGCCAGGCGCACTCAACAGGCGGCGGAAAAGAGAGAGAAAGAGAAAGAGAGAGAAGCCAGGGTAGGACTCACTCACTCACCACGCGCGCCCGGGGCTCCGCTGCCACCGCCGCCCGCATGCTCCCTCCTCGCCTGGAGCTCCGGCCCACCGACCCACCAGCCGCCGGCGCCGGGCTCCGCCACGATGCCTCGCTTGCTCCTGCTCTCTCTTTCTCGCCCGCCCGCACGCGCCGGCAGCTCCCGGAGCCCCTTCGCTCTCCAGACACGCAGGACGCGGGAGAGCGAGAGAGAGAGGTAGAAGCACGCGCGCGCACTCTCTCTCGCTCGCGCGCACTCACTCCCTCTGCGCGCGCGACCACGCAATGCGCACGCTCTCCTCTCTCTCTCTCTCTTTCCACTGACTAAAGAAAGAGCCGCCAGCAGCGCCACAGCCGCCTTTGGAGCGGGGACGCGCCGCGCGCTCCCGAGGCCACTCACTCACTCACTCCCTCACTCAGCAAGCCAGCCAGCCAACCCAGCAGCCCGCCCGCAGAGCCCTCCTTTCCCTCCTCCCTCCCTCTCTCTCTTTCTTCTCCCCCCCCCCTCCCTCCCACCTGCTACCTTGGGCTTTCTCTTTCCCCCTTTTTTTGCTTCCTTTCGTCTTCTTTCTCTTTCCCGTCACCTTCTGCGTTCCTTGGAGCGACCCCCGCGCGCACCACCACCACCACCACCAGCTCCATTCATCTCTTCTTCCTTCCTTCCTTCCTTCCTTCCTTCTTTCTCTCAATCTCCAGATTGAGAGCGCGCGCTCACCCACCCACCCAAACACACACACACAAGCGCTTGCCTTCAATACATAATAATAATAATAATAATAATAATAATAATAATAGAAGAGTTGTGTTCTCTCTACACCAATTCTATGGGTCCTCTTTTGCATATGTACATAAATGCGGATTGTATAGACACCTATACACACTCCCCCCCCCCTTCCCGCGCGCCTCACCTTTCCAGGGTCTCGCTAACACGCATTCCTCTCTCTCTCTCTCTCTTTTTTTTTTTTCCCTCCCCCCCCCCCCGCCCCTTTTTTACAGGGAAGGGAAACCCATTTCCAGCCGGGGAAACCTGCTGCTCAGGCTGCCTGCCTGCCTTCCTTCCTTCTTGCCTGCCTTCCTCCCTCCCTCCCTTCCCTTCTTGCCTGCCTTCCTCCCTCCCTCCCTTCCATCTTTCCTGTCTTCCTCCCTTCCTTCCTTCTTGCCTGCCTGCCTTCCTTCCTTCCTTCCTCCCATCCATCCATCTTCCCTGTCTTCCTTCCTTCCCTATCTTTTTCCTCCCTCCCTCCCTGCCTTCCTTCCTTCCTTCCTTCCTTCCTTCCTTCCTTCCTTCGTTCCGTCCTTCCTTCCTTCCTTCCTTCCTTCCTTCCTTCCTTCCTTCCTTCCTTCTTGCCTGCATGCCTGCCTGCCTTCCTTCCTTCCTTCATCCTTCCTTCTTGCCTTCCTTCCTTCCTCCCTCCCTCCTGCGCGTGGAAAGCCTGGGATCCCCTTTCAAAAGCCATCTTTCCTCGCGAGTCAGGTGGGGGCCTCCTTTCCCTCCCTTGGAACCAGCTTGGCCACCATTCAGTCTCAAGCCAGCACTGGCTCCTTTCCACCAACTATTTTCCCTCCCCCCTTTTTGCCCCTCTTCTCTGCCTGCCTGCCTGCCTTCTGTTTTCACACCATACTCCCTCTCCCTTTACTCCATCCACCCTCTTTTTATTACTGGTGTTTTGTAACCCGCAGGGCGCCTTCTCTAGTCTACAGCGAGGAGGGGAAAACACCTTTGTGACCCTGACCCTTGCCTCTGTTTGTATACAGAGAGAGAGAGAGAGCACTGCCAGGGGGTTGATTCAGACAAGTTAAAGTAGGTATGGGCAAACTTGGGGCCTCCAGGTGTTTTGGACTTCAACTCCCACCATTCCTAACCGCCTCAGCCTGAGGCGGTTAGGAATGGTGGGAGTTGGAGTCCAAAATACCTGGAGGATCCAAGTCGGCCTATACCTGGGTTAAACTGTCCTTTTGACTGGCTCTTTTCCCTCTCCAGCTGCCTCCACTGAGTCATGGCATTTTCGTCAGCAATAGGTGCCAACTGCTTCGAGGCGAAAGGTGAGCACATTTGTAAGAGGAACCAGTCAGACACATCTAGCACCACCTTTTCTCCCCCCCCCCTTCTTTCTCTTCTTTTTTTCTTCAGCCACTCCTCCTTTGCAAGGCCAAGCTGGGAGGCAGGGCTGCTTTCCCACTGGACACGCCGGGGCTCCGCCTTGCTCAAGCCTCTCTTGCCAAAGACAGGTAACAAAAGTCGAGAAAGCACTAAGCAGCCTGCTTTGTGAAGTTTTCTGTCAAGAAGAGAGGCTGTTTCCTCTGGGAATGGGCTTCCTAGCTACATATGTGTTGGCTCCACGCAGAAAGACACACACACCCCACGTGCATCATTTTGTGCCGCCACAAATAAATAATTTAAGCACCCATTACCCATCGCAATTACATTGATGTCGGGTTTCGAAGCAAGTCTTTAAAACCCAAGCTTCTTTCAACTGTGTTAACACACACTTTCCAGCTTGTTGGGGCTTGCTGAGCCTCGGGGCCGAAAGTGTACACTTTTATAGAGATCTGCATCTTAACTGCCTTTGAAATGAAAGAGCCAGAGAGTCGAAGGAAGGAGAGATGGATGGAGACAAAGAAAGAGCAACTAAATGTATGAAGTTGGGCAAAACTCTTTGGAGGCCCCCTCTATCTCTACTTAAGCAATCCCTCGTTGCCTGACAACTTTATAACACTAGAGAAGGAATCCACTTTAAATCTGGTTTCTGCCTTCTGCAAAATTCTGGAGTTTGTAGTTTACTGAGGCTGTTAAAGATTCCTCCCTAAACTACAAACCCCAGCATTCTGCAGGAGGCATCAACCATATTCAAAGAGGATGTGATGAGGCCTTCTGGGTATGATGGCCTTCAAAGTTCTTGGAAGACACCTGTGTGAGAGTTCTTTAAATGTGTGGAGGTTGGCACACTGCCCATAACACACAGCCTTCACAGAGTGAGGGTCCCAACCAGTGACATGGTTAACATGATGGGGGCGTCTCAATCTGTTGCAGCCTTCTTCTACCTTCACACCCATTGTAACATGTACCATGTTACCTTCTGTCTGATCTGCTGTTGAGGTCTTCGGATTGTGCTTGGTCTGGAATCTCCCCTGCAGCCCCCTGAAAAGTGCATGGCTCCAGTGGTTACACCCACAGGTTCACTGGAACACGCAAACCCCCTCACCACATTAAGGTGACAATCCATCAAGGAGTATGGATTATCTCTGATATGCCGAGGGGTTGCTTCAATGCCAGCAAAAATTTTTACTCCTCTATCATCTAACAGGGAGCTCTAACGTGGGGTGGTCCATGAGGTCACAAAGAGTCGGAAGCGACTGAACGAATAAACAACAACAAATCATCTTCATAGGCAATCACTCATGGCCGAATATGATTGTCTTCCAGAGGTAGAGTCTTGGTGGTGGGTCTGTAAGTGAATGTGAAGACCTGGATCCACATGGTCTTTCACAATCAAGACATAGGTTTCCAGATGGCAGGTGGTGACAGCAATGGTTTGCGTGACATACCTTCTTCCTCTTGGCATGTTCCTTTTGCCCCATATTTGTGCCTCTTCGAAAGCCATGGCACTGTTAGGAACAGCTGGTTTCCAGTTGGAACACACAAGTGCCAGGGATTCCCAGTTCTTGGAGCTTATGCCATGCTTATTAAGGTTAGATTTAAGCCCATCTTTAAATCTCTTTTATTGTCCACTGACATTCTATTTTCCATTTTTAGGTTGAGAATAAAGTAAAAAATAAAGCTTTGGGAGACAGTAATAAGATTTTGGACACCGTGGCCTATACTTCAACCAGTGTTGTGCCGTTTGAATGTTGCACTAGGATTGTGGGGCACCTTGGGCAACTTATAGTCTCACAGCCTAAGAGGAATGAAATGGCAAACCTCTCTCAAAGACAGTCCTAGGACAGGGTTGCACACAACAACGAGATCCTGCATTTGCCCAGTTTTAAAAGTGCAGGAGAAGAATCACTAGAACAGAATGAGTAGATTGGAACAAGAATGATGGCTATGCCTAAACATCAATGGCATCACAAACAGTTATTATGAACTGCAAGCAGATACAGTAGCAACAACTGCCCTTTTTTCCTATCAAAACGGAGGCAATGCATCTTCTAGGGACTTGCCCTGCAACATCTCATGGCAAATAGAGACTGAGAGCCACAGTGCCCTCAAATGTGACAGATCCTGTGAAAACCAATCAATTTTGCAGGACCCCACACTGTTCATCCGTTAAACCCCCAACAGTGCCAAGTAATATTTTTGAAGTTTATCCAGAAAGAAGGCAAACAGCAGCAAGAAAACAAGCTGCAGAAGCAAGCTCCAGACAATAAACACACTGGGACCCTGGCTAGGAAATAGCAAACATGCCAACTGAGATCCTTCTGCCAATTAAGAAAGACAAGTAGGCGAGGGAAAAACAATGGGGGAAATGCCAGGAGAAACAACCGTGTGATTGGTCAGCAATTGTGCTGGTGGGAGTAAAGTGGTTGTGACTACTATAGACGGATGTGTGAAAGGAGTGCTACTGCAGTCATACTCTGCTTGTGGTCTTCCTATAAGTATCTTCTTGGTTTTTTGGTGATCAGAATGCTAGACTAGATAAACCTTTTGTCTGATCCAGCATGACACTTGTGTGCTTACCCGCCTTTTTCAACCCTGTTTATACTTACCTGGAATCTCTGTGTAGGAGATACAATTGTGAAGGAAGTTATTTTGCCAGATGAGGTTGATCAACATATTAACATATTTGGCAAGTAGGCTGTAGCCCTTTGGACATGACTGGATTTTGCTATCCTTTGCCAACACAGCCAATTTTAGGAAGTTGTCGGAGTAAAAATCCTACAACACATAGAAATATGTGCTGTGTAACAGATTTCCCCCTTCCTTTATTCACTTGGATACAGATTTATCCATATATTCTAGTTATAAGTGTAGATTGCACAGTGTTGTTGGGTGTCTGGGTCCTGAGGCAAGTAAACTTTAGCAATTTGCTTTCTCCAAGGACAATGTCTATGTGCAAAGACTTCCCATTGTATAAGCCAACTCCCCCCCCCCCCCCAAAAAAATGTCACCTCATGAATCTCCACTACCAGCATACAAGTTAGTTCTAAAACCAAGAACGTGAATTCTAGAGGGGAAGCTGCATGAGAAAATGAGAGCCCTAGTAAAATTCACTGTAGAAAAAAAGATGTCAAAAAACAATGCTTTAGATGTCCACACACCAATGCACAGTTTGGAAACAAACAAGATGAGCTTGAAGACTTAGTGAAGAAAGGTAAATGTGACTTTATGGTTATAACAGACACTTGGTAAGATGATTCTTATGATTTGAATATCACAATTGAGGGATACAATTTGTTCAAAAAGCATAGTTGGAAAAGAAAAGGAGAGGAGTAGTATTATATGCCAAAGGCAAACTCATCTATAAAGAAAACCACGAGTGATCAAACTGAACCAGAAAAAAAAAATAAATGCATTTTGGGTAATAATAAATGGAGAAAGTAATAAAAAGAATGTTGTGGTAGGAATTTACTCCAGGCCACTAAACTAAGACAAGGTGATGGATGATGCTTTTATGAAATAAATCTCTGAGATCTACAAGAACTAAGAACCAGTAGTTATGGAGGACTTGATGTCTTCTGGGAGACCAGCTAAGCTAGACTTGCAGAAATTTTCCCATCTCTAAAGCTAGAGGAAAGAACAAGGACATCCACAATCCTGTACATGATCCTAACCAATAGGGAGGATTTGGTAGTTGGAATCAAAGCAGTTGATACTCCGGATGGGGTGGGGTGGCTGTATAATACTAGAATTCAGGATTGTGGGACAAGCCAAAAGGTGAGTATATAGTGAAACAGGAACCTTGAATTTCAGCTCAAATAAATTCTGGTTAGAATTCCAAGGCCAGAAATGCTAAAGAAAAAGACAATGATCATGGATGGAATTGCTGAAGGAACTGTTAAAAGAAAATCCATGTGAAAAAATAAATTAGTAAACAAATTAATCCATGGAAGAATTAAAATAGGAAACAGACGAAAAAGCCAATATGGCTGCATTGCAAAAGAAGTAAAGTGAAAAGAAAAAAATGTATAAAGAATGGAAAGAAGGAGAAGTCACCAAGGAAGAATACATATGTGTAGCCCAAGCCTGCAGGAATAAAGCTCAAAGCGAGCTAACACCAGCTAGGCAACCGAGGAGCAATGAAAAGGGGTTTTAAAAATATGTTAGAACCAAGAGAATGATGAAGGAAATAGTAGGACCACTACTCAGTAAGGGTGGTAAAATGCTAACAGATCACAATAAAAAGGCAGAACTACGCAAAAAAAAAAAAAAACCCATTTTATTTCAGAGGACTGTTTTCTTCCATGTATCAACAGAGACCTTGATAAGGAACCTGGGCTGCAAATCAAGATTGATAAAGGATGTATCTGCTGTGAGAAATTGATACAGATTGACACCATTTTAACTGCCATGGCTCAGTGCTATGAAATCATGGGAGTTGTAGTTTTAAAAAGTCTTAAGCCTTCTCTGTCAAAGAGTGCTAGTGCCTCACCAAGTTACAACTCCCAGGATCCCACAGCTTTGAACCATGGCAGTTAAAGTGGTGTCAAATTGTAATAATGCTACAGTGCAAATGCACCCAAAGAGTTAGCCAGGAATCACCTAGATAAATTAAATAAATTCAGATCTTCAGGGCCAGGTAAACTGCATTTCAGAGTAATGAAGGCTGGTGTATTTGCAGAACTATTTGCCATCATTGAAAAAAATCTTGGACAACAGATGACATCTGAGAGGACTGAAGATGAGCAAATGTCCCTTGCTTCAAAAAAAAAAAAAAAAAAAGCCAAACAAGAAAATCCAGGAAACTACAGGCTCATCAGCCTGACCTCCATAATGGGAAAAATATTAGAACAGATTATACAGGATTACTTTTAATGCGATTTTTCTGCTTCTTGGCAGGGGGTTGGATGGGATGGTCCATGAGTTAGGTCTCTTTCTACTCTATGATTCTATGATTCTAGGAACCAATCTGCAAATATATTGATGACAATGCTGTGATTAGTAAGAGTCAACATGGATTTGTCAAGACAATTCCTGCCAAACTAACCATATTTTTAAAATTTAACCATTAGTTTTGTAGGAATGCTGTGGATTCCATTCATTCATTCAGATTTCAGCAAAGCATTTTATAAGATTCCTCTGTGACATTTTGGTTAGCAAACAAACTAAATACAGAGTAGATAGATGGATCCACAATTGGTTGGAAAACCATGCTCAAACCATTGTCATCTATGGCTGTGCTTCAAGCTTGAAGGAGGTCTCAATTGGAGTATTGCAGGGTACTGTACTGGGGCTGACACTTCAATATTTTTTATCAATGCTTTAGATTCTTATGATAGTTGCAGATGATACAACACTGGGAAGGGTAGCTAACACATTGGTCCTTATCAAGATTGTGTTGCCATATTGTAGAGGGTATACTGAGGCTTTCTGCCATAGCCTACATAGGTAAAGGTTTCCCCTGACATTAAATCTAGTTGTGTCCGACTCCGAGAGGTAGTGCTCATTTCAATTTCTAAGTCGAAGAGCCAGCATTGTCTGTAAACACTTTCAAGGTCATATGGCCAGCATGACTGCATTGAGCGCTGTTACCTTCTTCCATGGTGGTACCTATTGATCTAATCACATTTGCATGTTTTCGAACTGCTAGGTTGGCGGAAGCTGGGACTAACAGTGGGAGCTCATCCTGCTCTCTGGATTTGAACCACGCCATGGTCTACATAACCCCTACAAAAAAAATGTGTAGTACTAAACTTCACTAATCCTAACTGCACTTGCCTGGGCATAAAACCTCATTTCTAAGGAGATATGTGTAAGACTGTGTTGTAATTTTATCTTACTCATGTTTGCTCTGGATCATGTATACAGATGTCTCAACTGAGTCTTTTCTGCCCTCTTACCTATCTCTGTTTCATTCACTTCTAGACTTTGAGTGGCATTTGCTTTTGAAATCTTAAATCATATCTTTCCTAGTTTCCCTAAACCAGCCCTTCAGGGCATTATCGAAGCTGCAGGATGTTGAAACCTGTCTGGGTCTAGTGTACATATGAATGGGAGAGACTATGTGCACAATGCCTTGAATTCTGTGGCAGTCTAGGAGTGGCTTAGACATTTCATAGAGTAAGTCTTGGAGGAAATCACTTCAATCATCATGAATTAAATATAGAATGTTAGTATCACTTAAATAGTTCATTGTGTTTGCCAATTTTGATGGCTCATTATTTTTGTACGTCATCTATTATTGTGCAGTATGAATTCTATATTGAAACACTACTGCATTACTTTTCATTCTTTCCACCCACATTGATGATCTTTGTTCATTTTCAGAAGTATTTATTGAAGGCTAGAGACTTCTGATCCTTCCAGACTCATTTTCTTCTATAGAATTTGTGCTATACCCAACATCAAAATGTTGTTTTTATGATATGTATTTTCCAGTAACTCTAAGCCTTATAATAAAAAAATGATATGAAAAATGTTCCAGTGTTCATCAATTTCTATAATGAAATTGTGATATTAGTATAGACTATATAAAAATGCAAGTAGCATGAGACTCCCAAATATATTATATAATAAATCTCCTGCCAGGACAGCATATCTTGCCTAATCTCTTGCTCAGAAAGCATGTATTAAGACTGGGTGACTTGGAAAGTTATTCTTCCTCACATGAGATTCCCAGGATTACACTTTATATCAAGAACTGAATATTCTTGGGATGACTTGACATAACCATTGAGAATTAAGGAACCAGGATATTGACAGAGTGCAGACATATGGAATTATGGCATGCCATAATTGGCATCTTCCTTAAATACATATAGTGCTACAGTTTCCGTTCCAAGATGTTTTATTACCACTTAATTGGATAAACCAGAGTAAAACAATACCAGCATTTAGAGCACACACATTGGAATATATGGCTTCCAGGAGGTAGGTTTAGCAGTCTAATTGTACCACTTGTTTCCCCCAAGTGGCCTATATATTCTTCAAGTAACAACAATGGCACCACTGGCAATCATCTTTCAGAGTTCTTGGAGAATGGGAGAAGTTCCAGCAGATTGGAGGAGGGCAAATGTGGTCCCTATCTTCAAGAAGGAAAAAAAGGACGACACAAACAATTACTGTCCGGTCAGCCTCACATCGATAACAGGCAAGATTCTGGAAGATTGTTAAGGAAGTGATCTGCAAACACTTAGAAAGGAATGTGGTAATTGCTAATAGTCAACACGGATTTATCAAAAACAAATAATGCCAGACTAATCTTTTTTTCTGATAGAATTACAAGCTGGGTAGATTCAGGGAACGCCGTGGCTGTAACATATCTGGATTTCACTAAGGCCTTTTTCAAGGTCCCCCATGACCTTCTGGCAAACAAACTAGTCAAATGTGGGCTAGGCAAAACTACAGTTAGGGGGATCTGTAACTGGTTAAGTGAACAAACCCAGAGGGCGATTCTCACCAATGCTTCCTCTTCATCCTGGAAAGAAGTGACGAGTGGAGTGCCACATCCCGGGCCTGGTCCTCTTCAACATCTTTATTAATGACTTAGATGAAGGGCTAGAAGGCATGGTCATCAAGTTTGCAGACAACACCAAATTAGGAGGGATAGCCAATACTCCAGAGGACAGGGGCAGGATTCAAAACGATCTTTACAGATTAGAGAGATGGGCCAAAACTAACAAAATGAAGTTCAACAGTGAAAAATGCAAGATACTCCACTTAGGCAGAAAAAAATCATGAAATGCAAAGATACAGAATAGGGGCCCATGGCTCGAGAGCAGTATGTGTGAAAAAGATCTTGGAGTCTTCATGGACAACAAGTTAAACACAAGCCAACAATGTCATCCAACGGCAAAAAAATAAAAATAAAAAAGCCAATGGGATTTTGGCCTGCATATATAGGAGTATAGTGTCTAAATCAGGGGTCCCCAAACTTTTTGAACAGAGGGCCGGGTCACAGTTCCGCAAACTGTTGGGAGGCCGGATTATAATTTGAAAAAAAAAATGAATGAATTCCTATGCACTCTGCACATATATTATTTGCAGTGCAACCCCCCCCCCCCAATCAAAAAACAAAGACCCACACTTCTATATAAATAAAAATGTAATGTTTGTTTGTGGGATTAACAGAACTCAAAAACCACTGGACGAATTGACACCAATTTTAGATACAAGACACCTAACAACCCAATGTATATCCTTCACTCAAAAAAAAAAATGATTTTGTCATTTGGGAGTTGTAGTTGCTGGGATTTATAGTTCACCTACAATCAAAGAGCATTCTGAACCCTATCAACGGTGGAATTGAACCAAACTTGGCACACAGTTCTCCCATGACCAACAGAAAATACTGGAAGGGTTTGGTGGGCAGTGTCCTTTGGTTTTGGAGTTGTAGTTCACCTGCCTCCATCAATCACTGTGGACTCAATGATAGATCTGGACCAAACTTGGCACTGATATTCCATATGCCCAAATGTGAACACTTGTGGAGTATGGGGGAAATAGAATCTTGACGTTTGAGAGTTGTAGTTGCTGGGATTTATAGTTCACCTACAATCAAAGAGCATTCTGAACCCCATCAACGGTGGAATTGAACCAAACTTGGCACACAGTTCTCCCATGACCAACGGAAAATACTGGAAGGGTTTGGTGGGCAGTGTCCTTTGGTTTTGGAGTTGTAGTTTACCTGCCTCCTTGGAGACCAGAGCGGCCAGAGCAGCAGGTTCCAGCGATGGTTGGAGCGGCGCCGGGTGGGCGTGGCCAGAGAACGCCAGCGTTCCCTTGCCACTCCCACCCGGCGCCGCTGGCCATGCCCACCCGGCGCTGCTGGCCACGCCAACCTGGCGCCACTCCGGCCTTCGCAGGAACCCTCTGCTCCGGCCGCTCTGGTCTCCAAGGAGGCAGGTAAACTACAAAAGGCTTTGGAGTTGTAGTTTACCTGCCTCCTTGGAGACCAGAGCGGCCGGAGCAGAGGGTTCCCGCGATGGGCAGAGTGGCGTGGCCAGAGAACGCAAGCGTTCCCTGGCCATGGCTACCCGGCGCCGCTCCGGCCTTCGCAGGAACCCTCTGCTCCGGCTGCTCTGATCTCCAAGGAGGCAGGTAAACTACAAAAGGCTTCTCCCTCCCACACGAGCATAAGGGCCGGAGCAGAGGGTTCCTGCGATGGGCGGAGCGGTGCTGGGTGGGCGTGGCCAGGCCAGGCCAGGCCACGCGGGCTGGACAAATGCCCTCGGTGGGCCGCATACGGCCCACGGGCCGTAGTTTGGGGACCCTGGTCTAGATCCAGGGAAGTCATGCTACCCCTCTATTCTGTTGTGAGCAGCGGATTTTACCGAGCGCTCAAAGTCCAAATACAATAGATTCACAGACAAGAGGAAAAATGAACAGAAATATCTTTACTCTTTACTCAGCAGAGATGAAGCATACACTTGTAATGTTGCATACAAAAAAACCCAAACAGTGCTAGAAACTTACATAGTCCTTGTAAGTAACATAAAATAAATCAAATGAGAGAGCAAAAATAAACTTTGAGTAAATAGCTATTCCACCATAGCCTCCTTCAGAGTAGCTTCTCCATGCTGCTCCCCAGAGCAAAGCCTTTGAGCATAGATCTCCTCAGAGAAAAAGCTCTCCCCCACCCACACTGTATTCTAAAAAATTCATACAGATATACTCTATCGGGTGTGGTCCAAGCTTGCTGGTTGACCTACATTACCAACTGTACATAATAATTAACACCATAAGGTTTTTCCTCAACACACACACTTGGTCCTGCTATGACTTACCGCAACATATTCTGCCTTGATCAGACCACACCTGGAATACTGTGTCCAGTTCTGGGCACTGCAGCTGAAGGCAGATCTTGACAAGCTGGAATGTGTCCAGAGAAGGGCGACTAAAATAATCAAGGGTCTGGAGAACAAGCCCTGTGAGGAGTGGCTTAAAGAGCTGGGCATGTTTAGCCTAAAGAAGAGAAGGTAGAGAGGAGACATGATGGCCATGTATAAATATGTGAGGGGAAGTCATAGGGAGGAAGCTTGTTTTCTGCTGCCCTGGAGACTAGGATGCAGAACAATGGCTTCAAACTACAAGAAAGGAGATTCCACCTGAACATTAGGAAGAACTTCCTGACTGTGAGAGCTGTTCAGCGGTAGAACTCTCAGCCCTGGTGTGTGGTGAAGGCTCCTTCTTGGGAGGCTTTTAAACAGAGGCTGAATGGCCATTTGTCAGGGGTGCTTTAAATGCAATTTTCCTGCTTCTTGGCAAGGGGTTGGACTGGATGACACACAAGGTCTCTTCCAACTCTATGATTTTATGATTCTATAATTCCTCACAGTGTTCAACGAGGAGGAGATGGCAGAAAGATACATTCTTTTTATCAATCTCAAGTCCCCTTTCCACCCTACCAATAGTCTTAAGGAGCAAGTTATAAAATGGATCAATCTACCTTTTTGTCTATCAGCTAGTAATTTCAAGCAAAGTTACAGGTGTATCTACTCAGTTGACTTGCCCATTCAGCCTGCCCACTCCAACATATGTTTTAAAACAAGAGTAAAGATCATGAAGCCATCCAAAAATGGCTAGCAATAAAATGAATTTAAAAGACACATGTTTAAAATATTAAAGCTAGTTAATTAAAATAAGCAATTTTCAAAGCAATATCAAACCTGCCAGTATTAAAAGCCTTTATAGCAAACACCAGATGGTCCTCGGCCCATACAATTTCCTAGATAACCCCTTGCCAAAGTCCTGTTCCTTTGAAACTGGTAAGGAGAGAGTATTCTGTGGGCCATTGTCCCCTTGCAATGCAGCATTAGCTGAAGGCCACAAGGAAGCCCTGTCACCACTTTCTGCCTCACTTTGTCACTCCATTTGGTGTGTGAAATCTGTTGTCCAAGGAGCTGCCTCCTACAGGAGTTAGCCAAGGACATTTGCCATTTCTTCCCACCCTATGCTGGAAAAGAGAAGGACCAAAGGATTCAGCCAGCTCTTGCAAGAACCTTCTGGGAGCAATTCAATTCTTCTTCCCCTTTGGTAGGAAACGGAGAATTAGATCAAAGCCAGTCATATATTCAGCTGATTCTTTTTTTGTTGTGTGTGTGCGGGGAGGGGGGGGGGGCAAAACCATAGCAATGGGGACAAAATGTACAAAGCTCAGCTGAAGCATTAAGGGAAAAGTTTCCCTCCATCAATGCAACCAGAAAGCAATGATGTTTCATGTGGCAATGCCCCCTGATTGCACGTGGATCACAGAAATCTGGGTGAGAGGAATGTAATTATGGTTCCCAACCTCTGCATGAGGGGAACTTGCGAATGTGCTAGAGCCAGCAGGCTTCCTCTGAGAAGGAGACATGCTGGCCTGGGTTTGGCAAAGCAGACTCGTGCAAGAAATGTGTAATGGTCCATTTTCTCCTTATGTCTCCTTACCTATTAGGGATTTATAATTCCCTTTCACACTTTATAATGTCAACCCTGGCACATGCTGTTGGAAGAGGAAATCACCTGCTGTGTAAAATAGCTTTGAGATGCAGCTGTTAATATTTGATACCAATTATGCCTACTCTATATTTTCTACTTTTTAACCAACTGCTGATGCTATTTTATATTTATCTATATATATATGTTCTTAAGCCTTTGATAAGAGATCTCTTGTCAATGGTACTTTGAAATGCAAGTATATCTAGTATCAGTGGGATTAGCTTTTATCTGTAAACAAATTAATTACATTTGTTCACAAACAGTGGTCATCATTTCTTGTTGTGTTCTTCAAATCATTTCCATCTTTTGTTAACCCTAATGTGAACCTTTCACAAAGTTTCCTTGACATTATTTGTTCAGAGGGGGTTTGCCTTTGCTTTCCTCTGCAAGTGGAAGGAGATTAGCCCAAGGGGAGGCCCTGCTCTTGGTCCCGCCAGCCTAGCAAGTGCACTTGGCAGAAATGAGGAACAGGGCCTTCTCGGTGGTGGCCCCATGCCTGTAGAACTCACTCTCCAGTGAGATCAGGTCGGTATCTTCCCTCCTTTCTTTCAGAAAGAAGGCTAAATAATGGTTCTGGGCACCAGGCCTTTGGACAGAAAGCATGCAGCACTTTGGATGTTGAATGAGACTGGAATTGGCTATATAGATTGATGACAATGTTTTCAATGTGTTTTTAACTCAATGTTCTATTTACTGTTTTAAACTGTTGTTATACTTGTTTATATTTGTATTATCTTGTGGCATCGAATTGTTGCCGGTGTAAGGCGCCCTGAGTCCCCTCTCGGGGATTGAAAAGGGCGGGTTACAAATGTGGGAAATAATAATAAAAGGCTGCCCAGTGGGTTTCCACGGGTGAGTGGGAATTTTAACCAAAGTCCTAGTCAGTACTCAAACCACTACATCACACTGGCTCTCATCACAATACTTTAGACAAAAGTTTACTTCTATCCTGAAAAATATTCAAACTCTAATGGAGAGGTGTAGTTTCTCTTACAGTGGAGTGGCGTCCAGATCACTCCTTCAGAACCAGGGGCAACATGATTACTTAACAACAACATGTAATACAGTATACAATTACACCATTTTGTTATCACTATAACTGCCATGGGCATATCCTATGGAGTCCTTGGTTTTTTCATTTGGTGATGTATTAAAGTTGTTTAGCAAAGAATTAGAAATACTTCATGAAACCATGGATTCCAGGAATCCATAGAATGGAAGCTTTGCAAGCTTTTCAATTCTGCTTTGTTTGGATCTCTACATTGTAGAGTAGTTTTCCCACACAAGGCAGCTTGTTGTTATTTGTTGGTCCTTGAATATTTGCCGTTTTGGATCATGTTTGGATCATATGATTTTAATCTTTTTAATTAGGTGTTTTTAATTTTTATACTTCATGTTTAAATGTCCTTTTATCTTATGGTAAATTTTTCCTATTGTATTTTATGCTTAGTCATATGGTGTTTGAGTTGTGATTTGGTTTATGTATGTAAGGCATTGAATTTTGCCATTATTTTTGTCAACCGCTTTGTGTCCCCCCAGGCATAAGAAAAGTGGTATATAAATACTGTAAATAAATAATATAAATAAAGATTATTATTATTTGAAACACAAAAAGATTAGTACACAGCAAACAAGGTCACTCTGCTGGCTGTTGTATTGGATCACATGTCGGACACTTCCCAAGTGTCTAGGACTGTATGATGATGATGATGATGATGATGATGATGATGATTATTATTATTATTATTATTTCAAAGTGTCTAGGACTGTATTATTATTATTATTATTATTATTATTATTATTATTATTCTCATAGAAAGATGATGGGTTCCAAAGCCAAGACACTATTCTTTCTGTTGTTTCCTGAGCTTTCTGATCGTGTAAAAAGATCGTTAGCACTGGGTGGAATCGTAACGATGTGAAACTATTGTTCTGATTGCTTTCTCTTCATAAACAGTGTAGGGCAGCAACATTGAACCTTACAATATATGATTCTCATCGGAATTCCTGAGAATATTGTTTGAATATTGACAGTATTGTTGTGCTTGTATTTCTTTTTGTGACCATTGTAGCCTTGATGTCATTGCTGGGCATATATAGGATCATAACTATGTTATACTGGCATTGTTTCCGACACAGGCATCAGTATAAGGACATCATACAATCATCTTGCCTTACAAACTAATTATTCCCTACACAGATCTTGCCTTTGCGTAGAAAACAGTAATAGTGAAGTGGCCCCTATTGAACAGATGTTGATATTCTATTCCCCATTAATTACTCTGGTCCCTCCATTTGCAAAGGTAGTTGGTCACAGCAGCAAACAGAAAATGGAACAGAGCCATCTGGATTCTGTCTTCTCATTAAAAATGAAGGGGAAAAATATCTGAGAATCTGGTGTTTTAATGGTGATGGAAGCATTACATCTTAATGTCACACACATAATTAATAACATTAAAGAGGTAAGGAGTGTAATGAAATGATTCTGTTTAGACTAGGGCAAATAAGATTAGAGGTATGTCCAAGAAGGTGTACTAAGATAAAATAAAGATGACAGAGACATTATCTGTTCGGATGGGATAGAGTGGTATAATCAGGCCAATGGGGAAAGGTCGTATGAAAACAACAGATGCCCGTCACGCCAAAAAAGTAAATAAACTGCACTCAACGGGCAAGTTTTGATTCATCTCCAACATCCTGAGGAATTGGGAAGGCCACAGTTCATGCTACATTCATATGTAGAGAAATGTTGCTCCTTCATGTCCTGATGCTGCAGACAAGATGTGACACAAGTAGTGTTAATGTATAATGTTGTGTATTCCCATTTGGATCAAATTATGCTTCTACACTGTTGAGGCTCAACTAAGTATTAACACATACATTATCACTGTGATATCCTTGCCCTGCCCTATCAATCCTGAACATGCCCACTTTTCCCGGTTACTGGTCACTGTCGTTTGAAGTATTTTAAAGATGTTTTTATCTCTTTTAATTGTATTTTATTGTTACATGTTTTAAGTGTGTTACTTTGTAACCTTTGTTTATGCTGGGCCTGGTCCCCATATAAGCCGCCCCGAGTCCCTTTGGGGAGATGGTGGCAGCATATAAGAATAAAGTTGTTGTTGTTTGAAACACAACAAGATTAGTACACAGCAAACAAGGTCACTATGCTAGCTGTTGTATTGGATCACACGTTGGACACTTCCCAAGTGTCTAGAACTGTGTGATGTATCGGCGAATAATGTGTTCAGATCCCAGTAGGGTGGCCTTTTGCAGCTGACAGATGGTAATTTTGTGTTTAAGTGCAGACCAAGGTCTTATTATTATTAGCCTTCTATCCTACAACACACATTTTATTTTCAGGATTGAAATGTTTGCCTTTTGCTCCAATCAAGTCATTTTTAAAGGGAGGGCTGAACAGTTTCATGTGCAAGGTGTGTTTCCTCTCTAGGTAGAGGCTCCAGTCCTTTTCTGAGACAAGAAACTGTCTACTTGAAAGGAGCATCTTTGTACTGGTCTGACAGACCTCAGTCCACCAAATAGTTTGAGATTTGTAAGGTTTGCAGAATTGAGAGGAATAGAGTCAATTAACTTTATAATGCTAATAGCTGATTTTCTTAATCAGGGCAAATGCCTCCTCTGAAAACAGCTATCCGTCTCTGCTAAGCATCTTACCATATAAATAAAAGGCAGCAGACAGAGATGACAGACAAATTGGAGCATAAGAAAACAATGTTTTAATACTGATGGGCTAAGAGCTGGCTGGCTCAGCACATCAGCTCCCTGACCATGGTTAGATTTTTAAAGCAATGCTACTGTTATTACTGTGTATGAGATAAGGCTAAGAAAGGAAATGCTTTTATGTTAATTAATGCCAGAACAGACTTTAATTTGGCTTTGGGAATATAGCACATTTTATCTTGTATATCCTATTTATTTTGTCATAGATCCATAGCATGGAGCGACCACAATTTAATCCAAATAAATGAAACGCCAGAAGGTTTTCATGCATGCTCAGGATTCACCTCTTAACTATTAATAGAAAAAATGTATGAAAATGGGATAATAAAAGTAGATAGCTTTGAGAAACTGGGAATAGTATGGAGGCTGTTGGTTTGGCCCTGTCTCAGGTCAGCAGTAACCAAAAGCTATTGCTCTCTGATGAGTAGGTTACGCATCTATAATAAATGAGCTTGTGAGTTCATCCAAATTCTTAATGAGGAAATATTCACATACTGCCCAGTGGGAACAACTCTGGGCATCTAAAATGGAAGATGGATGACAACTTGGTCCAGGGAGACTGATGTCCATATATTTAGAAGTCCTCCCCTTAGAATTAAGTTGAATTTCGTGTACGTTCCCATTTTAAAGTGCATGGCTCTTATGTGTCTCTAAAATTATAGTGATCTTTTACTCATCAGTACTGTTTACAATTTTAGCCTCCCCAATTTTGTTTTTACCTGTGTATGTGTCTTCAAGTATATAATTGTAGATTCCTTTATGCCAAATCAGCTTCCCAAATGTTGAGGGATGTTTCATCATTATATTTTTCAAATCTTATCTAATGCAGTGGTTTGTAACCTGCGGTCCCTAAGAAATAAAATATGGTCTGCGGCCTCACCATTACTACACCGTTGCAACGAGAGCGACTGGTCTTGCAAAACCCTCTTATGGTGCTGAGGCAATGGGGATGTTGGGAAGGGAGAGGCTGACTACCCTGCTGCTCTTCCTCCCTCCCCCTGAGAAGAGCCATTCCATGTGGCACCTGGAAGTGGGGGCGCCTAGATGTCTTTGTTTTTAGGTCTGTTCCTGGTTATTTGGGATGCTGATTCATAAAATTACATTAGATAGACCACATCAGCTCTAAATAATCAAATATGGTTTTCTGTTGATGAGCAGATGGCGACTACTGGATTGCATATGTTCTGCATCAGAAACTATTTATTTATTTATTTATTTATTTATTTTATGTGCTTGTATACCGCTAATATCTCAGCCTAAGTCGGCGACTCATTGCGGTTTACAACACTTAAAAAACAGTATTCAGTTTAAAAGCATAACACACATATACAATACAAATTATTGGGCCACCAATAATAATCCCATGCATCTCGTAACTGGAATCGCAATCCAAAATTCATCGTCCATGATTACCAATCCTTTAGTCATCAAAATTCGTTGCAACGGATTAACCGAATGCTTGTTTAAACATCCAGGTCTTCAATCTATTCCGAAACACCATCAGTGAGGAGGCTGATCGTACCTCTATGGGGAGGGTGTTCCAAAGTCGAGGGGCCACAGAGCTGATGTGGTCTATCCAATTCAGTTTTCTGAATCACCACCCCAAATATCCAAACCAAATCTAAAGTTGATTAAAAACCGATTCACATCCCATAGCATAGCAGCCCTCAGCACTGGCCTAAGAAATTTAGCAGCAGAAGACAGACACACACATCACAGATAGAAATGAATGGCCCCTTGGAACACACAAGATTGTCCTCCAAACGTTTTTACCCAGTACCTCCTTGTTTGTATTCAAATAAATACAGCAGCAGAACAAGGTGCATTATGTAAACAGAGGACCCTGTTCTGGATGGCATGGGTGTAAAACCTACTTGAACATGTGACCTAGATGGGCTATCTAGCTTCCTCCTTTTCTCCTTGTATGGTCATTTGGATAGGAGCTTTTCTTAACAGGACTGTGTGTAACTTATTGGGAGAAGGTAGTTATACAATATTCCCAGACAATCCAAACCAGTCGTAATAAAGCACAACTGTTACCAAGGTGCAGGATCTGGAGGCTGGGAATGGTGGATTTGTGGGGCACTGAATGCAGGACAAATAACTAAGAAATAGGTGTTCAGGAGGAAGACTATTTCCTTTTGACCTCCCCCCCCCACACACACACAATGACAGGGTCAGTCTTGCTCCATTGTACTGCCAACAACTGTCCCAAAGCAATGTGCCAGTTGTACCAATCTTCTCCAAGTTATTATAAGTTTTTAGAAACACTTTCCCTTTCTCTTTTAGTCAGATGTTGTTAGGAATGACAACTTGAAGGGACCTGAATATTTCCATCTAAAAATGTGTATTTTTTGTTTCACCTGCTGCCTTAATTCTTCAACTGTCAAGCTTCCACATCCAAGTTTTGCTTTCAACAATGTTCCTTCTATATGGAGATGAGATTGCTTAGTTTTGTTTCCTATCCTGTTCTGCTACATTCAATGAAAGAACTGTTCACAAAGAAAAGGGTAATTAACAGTAGTGGGCAGAGAAAAGCGGGAGAGCGAAGCCGAATTTGTCTTGCAGGTTGACACCACAGCAGAAGTGACATTGCTATTTGAGTCTGATATTTCATAATGTATATGAGACACGGTTTCTATGAGCGAGTTTGATTAGTAGTGCAGTGGGAAGGGACTATAATTCAGGGGTTGGGATGGGGTAGAAGAAACTGGCTCCAATTATCCAGATTACAGGTAGAAATGTATTATCTAGAATATAGGTTTAGCAAACTTATAGACAAAAGCATATCTGTCATGTACATGAACTAATTAAGAAAAGTAGGACCAACTATCAGGTTACCAAGAGAAGGCTGAATCTACTATTAGACAGAATGGGGCACCCTGAATGGTGTCCCATTCTATCTTGAATGCTTTTTAACATTTACATGAAACCACTGGGAGAGATCATCTGGAAGCATGGGGCAGGATGCTATTAGTATGCTGTTAACGGCCAAATATACTGTATTTCTCCATGCCTTCAAAAACAGCCTTAACTAAGGATAGTGGGTCTCCTCTGAATGAATGCCTAGAAGAGATACAGTAATAGCTTGAATGAATTAAAATGAATTGAAACTGAATCTAGGTAAGGAGAAGATGCTTGCCATTAAGGGCCCTAACCTGGGACTGGAGGTGTGTCAACCAGTTCTGGATGGGGCTAAACTCCCCCTGAAAGACTGCGTTGGCAGCTTGGAAATGCTCCTGGATTTTCTCTCAAAATGTCAGCTCAGATAATGCGATAGTCAGAAATGCTTATTTGCTGATGTACCAGCTTCTTAGAATCAGAAGACCTAAAGATAGTAGTGCTGGTTTTGATTACCTCAAGGTTGGATTTTTGCAATGTGCTGTAAATGGGACTATCCCTATATCAAAGTTCGGAAAATCCAGCTAGTTCAAAACATGATAGTGAATATAGGAGTGAATATAATGCACTCATACTAAATGAACTCCATTGGTTACCAATTACGTTTCTGGACAATTCTTGGTTTTGACTTTTAGAGCCCAACATGGTCTAGGTCCAGGTTACTTACAGGGATCACCTTCCCCTGTATAATCCTTCCTAGACACTTAGCTCCTTGAGGTAACACTTACTTCAACCAGCCTGATTCTAACTGGCAGCTATAATTCAGAGGACCTTTTCATCAATGTGTTGTTGAAGGCACTCATGGCTGGAATCACTGGGTTGCTGTGAGTTTTTCAGGCTGTATGGCCATGTTCCAGTAGGATTCTCTCCTGACATTTCGCTTGCATTTATGGCAGGCATCCTCAGAGTTGTGAGGACCTTTTAATCAGCTGCCCCAAGACTGTTGGGTGTCATGCTGCAAGAGATTCAACAGCTGCCAAAATTAAAGACACAATCAAAACCTATCTCTTGTGGCAGGCCTACCCAATCAATTTTAAAATATTAATTTAAAATTTACATTCTATTAGTATCATGTTTTAATCTGTGTACTGTGTTTTTAATGGTACTGCATATTATGGGTGTTTTAACTCTGTTGTCAGGTGTTTTAACTCTGCCATGAGGAGAGCGGGAAACAAGCAAATTATTATTATTATTATCATTATCATCATCATCCATCAAGTAGTGGTGGCACCATGAAAAGTCTGGAAATAATTATTTAATTTATAATCATTGGCATGAAGAGGAAGAGAATGAAATTGATTTTTTTCTGCCTTAGACACCGAAATAACATGACTATTACTTGGTACCATGTAATTTTACTTGGGACTTCCAGTGGGAAACCATTTATTATTCTGACTTCATTAGCAGATGTTTTTGAGCTGGCCCTGACCAGCAGAATAAGTAGTTCAGACATGACTGTTTACAAAATTACATATCAACTCTCTCCATATCCTAACTTTTTAAGAACACCATTACCTATATGATTATTTATACAATTTATGGGGTGGAGAGCAGAAATCTGAACAATTAAGGAGATTGCAAAGAAAGAGACATTTTTCCCCACTTCTGGAGAACTATTGCCACATGAGCTAATTTTGGAAAAAACTATCATGTATCAGAAAATCTTGCCCCTCTATGTATTAAAAATACAGACTCTGTCTTCCTAACATAAATATCTTTTTAGTAATTTGTTTTAAAATGTAGGGGCATCCATAGATGTAGATCTGAGGGAATAACAGTAGAAATAAACAGCACAAGTAAGCAAGAGTCTTCTGGAATCTTAAAGACAATCTTCTTAGGAAATAAAGCAAATTGGAGAAAAGTTCATACCATAATAAATTGGTTAGTCTTTAAGGTTGCACAAGAGTCTTAATGGTTTGTGCTGCAATATACTAACATGGCTACTGCTTTGAAAAGATGCATTTGTATGTGAACTGAAAAATGTCTTGTTTGGGAAGCTAAAGTGCCCCTCCCCCCAAAAAAGTAATATTTGGAATAATGTCATCTTTCAAAAAGTTTATGGCAGAATTACCAAGCAATAGGTGAGAATAATGAAGAAATGTTCAGATTGAATGCAAGATATATTAGGCTTTTAAAACACAGAAATAGGAAAATAATAAAATGAGTTTTCCCTTTTTCATTAACTGGCAGAAACAACCTTGCTTACTGATATGTTTTCATATAGGGTACATTATTTGGGCAAAATTACACTATTTATTCAAGTACTCTATTTGCTCTGGGATGTTAAACCTATAATCCTTTCACTTAGGTTGCAAACCTAAGCACATTTAACTGACCTGGAAGTAAGTTCTATTCAAATTATTAGAACTGACTGTTGCATAAAGCTGTGAATTCACTAGACAGCCTTAGGCAAAATACCAACTGCCAGCCTCAGCCCACATTCACAATACATTCAAAGAATACTGACCTCTCTTAGTGCATGATTGTGAAGATGTATAGCACTTCCAATGGCTATACAGATCAGTTCTATAATTGGATATATTTAGGATCATAGTATGACACTGAGAGTTATATATAAAGCAAGAATTTCTGTGTGCTAGGAGTCTTGTTTCCTCCACACCATTTTTTCCTAATAGAAAATAATTTTTGTTATATTCAGTTTCAGTTTTTCATCTGCTTATAGGATGGTTGGTATGCTTTTCTGGATTGTGTTATAAGTTTCTGATCCAATGTTTGAATTCATTCATGCTGATGCAAGAGAATGTTTCCATCTGTAGCTTCACTTTGCAGTACATCTTGAGGACCATATGCTGTGTTTGGCATTTCTCAGCACCTTTTCAGTGTTTTTCTGCAACTCTCCCACCTCCTGCTGTACAACAGTCTTTGGGAAATCTTTTTGCCTCTCCAGGGTATCATAAAAAGGCCTTGTGTAGTTATTTTTTGATTCTCTGAGCTCAGCCAAGCTGTAGATATGCAAAATTAACTCTAAATAGGAGAGTTGAGGCTATATTAACCAGAAGCAATGATTTACCTGTGATTCCTCTTTGTGGACTTGCCTCTAGAAAAAGCAATCTTGATTATGATTAAGACTGTGAAATGCAGTTTCAATTCATGACTTCCATTCCTTTTTGATGAATTATTTGGATAAACGATTATGATACATATTTATAACATTTGCTGATGAGACAGAATTGGAGAGGTGCACATAGTTTGAAAGATAGTGCACAATTAAAATCATCATGATAAATTGGAAAATTGACTTGAAAACAATAAAATGTAACTCAGGGGAAATGGTCATTACACATAACCAAATAACATGAATGCAAACTGAATGGATAAATCAGAAGCAGATGATAACGATCTGAGGCCAATTTATAATAAGTCGTAGGAAGGACTCGTAAGAGCAGGTTACAACTGCAGAAATTAACAATGTGAACTTGGGTACATTAGAAGAAACATTCTGTCCAAAATCTTGGGAAGGGCAATATTATTTTGAGGGTCACTACTACTGAAGAAATCTACCTATTGGAGGTCTTATACCAGGAATAAAAATTTGAACAAATTTTAACAGATTCAGTGGATATGAAAGTGATATATCATGACTTTAAAGATGTGTTGTTGTTGTTTATTTGTTCATTTGCATCAAACTCTTCATGACCTTGTGGACCAACCCACACCAGAACTGCCTGTCAGCCATCGCCAACCCCAACTCCTTCAAGGTCAAGCCAGTCACTTCAAGGATAACATCCATTCATCTTGCCCTTGGTTGGCTCATCTTCCTTTTTCCTTCCATTTTCCCCAGCATCATTATCTTCTCTAAGCTTTCCTGTCTTCTCATTATGTGGCCAAAGTACTTCATCTTTGCCTCTAATATCCTTCCCTCCAGTGAGCAGCCAGGCATTATTTCCTGGAGTATGCACTGGTTTGATCTTCTTGTGGTCCAAGGCACTCTCAAAATTTTCCTCCAACACCATCGTTCAAAAGCGTCTATCTTCCTTTGCTCAGCCTTCTTTATGGTCCTGCTCTCACATCCATAAGCTACTACGGAAAAGACCATTGTTTTAACTATGTGGATTTTCATTGCCAGTGTGATGTCTCTACTCTTCACTATTTTATCAAGATTGACCATTGCTTTCCTCCCAAGAAGTAACCGTGTTCTGATTTCCTGACTGCAGTCTGTGTCTACAGTAATCTTTGCCCCTAGAAATACAAAGTCTGTCACTACTGCCATGTTTTCTTCCTCTATTTGCCAGTTATCAACCAGTATGGTTGCCATAATCTTGGTTTTTTAAATGCTTAACCCAGCTTTTGCACGTTCTTCTTTCACCTTGGTTATAAGGCTTCTCAGCTCCTCCTCGCTTTCGGCCATCAAAGTGGTATCATCTGCATATCTAAGGTTATTAATGTACTTGAATGATAAAATTACTAAAAGGCCAAAGTTACTGTACTTCAAAAGAGGTAATGAGTTGAAGATGAAGAAAGATAAATTAAAGATGAACATTAGTAACCTTCCTTACAGACAGAATAGTTAGGCAATAATAGATATGAGCAGGGATCTTGTAGAATTTCCTGTGGAGGCTGTAAAAAACCTGGCCAAGCAACTTTTGAAGGTGGCTTTGTTACACAGAATGCTGCAAGAGCTGGGAGAAAAAAACCCCTGGGATACCTTCCAATTTTAAATAGAATTCTCGTACAATTACTAATGGAGGAGTTGACTTCTTCTTGATATTGTTCTCCATGAGCCTCCTGAGGCAATGGCAGCTAGAATTAGATTTGGTTTGAAATATGACTTCTATGAAGGAGTTAGGGAGTTTGTCTGACTTGTACCAACCTGTGCTGGAACTTGGAGAGTGGAGCATGACTTGCCAGAAGGCAATATTTGAAGGACACATCAGACAGTAGGCTATGTGTGGTGTGCTGGAGATCTTAAATATTTCTCCACTAAATGCTGAAGCAACACTCAGCCTCACAATACAAAGGGGTAGGAGTTTATTTGATGTAATCTCATTACTTGTAACCTCATTACAAAAATACAAAAAGGGGGAAGAGGTAGATGCATGGCTAGATCAACACACCACTAAAGGATGACAGCTTTCAGACAAGCATAGGACATACATTTATCTTTCTTTACCAAAGATTATTGTATATAATATGACATGGCATAGATGTAATTATTGTCCAGACATCACAATTTCTCTGTAATATGAAAAATATATTAACTGTGAGGACATTAAACACATTGTTAAGATACGGCCCCTTTTTAGCTAATCACTCCATAAATGTGTCCCCATGCAATCATTTGCCTTTGAATAATGTTTGGTATCCACCAGCCTTAGATATATACCTTGCATAAGCTGCAAAATTGCTTTGCCAGGATTAGATGTAGCATGATG
The DNA here is from genome assembly GCF_037176765.1 of Anolis sagrei. Classification (NCBI taxonomy): domain Eukaryota; kingdom Metazoa; phylum Chordata; class Lepidosauria; order Squamata; family Anolidae; genus Anolis; species Anolis sagrei. The sequence continues at coordinate 182,612,074 of NC_090024.1, forward strand.
TTTATTGCTTCCTGATAATTAGAGTTATTTGACATTGGAAGATAACAACAGAATGGTGAATGCTGGATGTCTGACCACAGATTTGATGGCTATCAATCACAAGTGCTTTAGCTGTAGATTGCAGCATTGGAAGGGTACGAAGATCAATGACTCCTCCCAATTCTTCTGTATCCAAAAGAATAGATTTTAAAAGGTGACACCATTTTCCTTCCTCTATTATTTTTCTGCCTGTCTGTCATTCTATGCCATTTAAATTTTGGGTTCTATTTCTTCTGTGAAGATGCAATTTTGACTCGATATTTCAAGTGCAAAATTGTCTGTGCCCATAACTGACCTATACCCCCTGCCAGTCTCATACTTCTGATTTCTTCCTATAGCACCCTGTAGCTAAATATAATGTAGTCAGTCTTTTATATGCTGGGTAAAGGAGATCCGGGCAGATGGTTTTACAGTTTGTTGCAGATATTATATCTCTATTCAACTTTGGCAGGAAAACAATAATTGTATATTAGCTCCCACAAGATGATGACACTAAATGTTTATGTGGTCTTTTTAGCAACTTTCTGAGCCTTCAGATGTATTGCCTTCTCGGGACCCTTCTACACAGCCATATAACCCAGAATATCAAAGCAGAAAATCTCACAATATAATTGTGTTATATGAATCCACACTGCCATATATTCCAGTTCGAAGCAGAAAATGTGGGATTTTATTCAATTGTGTGGAAGGGGCCTCAGACCCATTTATCTGCTTTGGAAAAAGTATAGACCGGAATTATTGGGGTTTTAATAAGGAACTGCATATTATTATTTCTGAAGGCTGCATGGCCCCCATCCCATGAGATATTGTATTTTGCCATTGATATAATACTGGAGAATCAAGCGAATATAGTAAAAAACAAAAGAAAACACTTGGTGGAGCAGTCCCCCAAGTACAAATATTGAAGGCTTATATACCAGAACAATCATACATTGTTTAAAAAAACAATGTTAAACTCTGTGTTCCTACAGCAGACCATCTGGTACTATATTTTGGTGCCAGCTGGAGGGGGTGCCCAAAATAGTTTGCTGCCTGAGGCAAAGCAACGTATGCCCCCATCCCCCTAATCCAAACAATGTTGAATAACATTCAAGGTCACCAATTTTATTTTTTTGTATTTATGGCTGAAAAACTCCACAAGTATTTCTCCTCCCCTGATATTGTTGTTTACTATAAAGTTGACCTCAACTCATGGAGATTCCCCAAATGCCTGATCACTGCCAACTCTGCTCAGATCTTACAAACTCAGTTGTATACCTAATGATAAATTAAATTCCTTATCAACTTTTTGCCTTTTAATTACACTTGAAATCTACTCTCTGAGGCAGCTGCCTTCCTCTGGCTATTGGTAGAGCTGGCCCTTCAGTGGGCCAACAGGGAATTATTACTTCTACAAGAGCTCTGCAAAATATACCACTGCTGTATTGAAAATAAAGTTTCAGCAACCTGAACAGAATTTGGGAAGAAACAAATACACTGCAGGGAGGGGACATCTGGAGAACAGACAGCTGGGCTCCTAAATGCACTGTGTGGGAAAATGAAGCTGAAGCAGAATAGCTCTGTAAATACTTTTTCACAGTAGAGGACCAGTTAATTGTTAAGCCATGGTTAGAGACCTCTAATTATTAATCAGCACACACACTGCATGAAACGTCCCTGCCACTAGAGTAGAAATCCCACCCCAGTTATCTTTAGAGAAGCAGGACCAAAATGAATAATTACCCTTCTCTTAATACATATGAACTTTCCTGACTATGGACAAGTGAACAAACAGGAAACCCTAGAACTGTTGATCCATTACCTTTCACCCATCTCAAATTAATTAGAAAACTAATCCAAGCTTCAGAAAGGCTAAGCTCAAATTGTGAGTGGAGGAAACTATTGAACAGACCTTAAGAGGGAATATCTCTAGCTGTGTGTGACTTTTTCATAATGAATGAGAACAGCCAACTGTGATAAAAGGTAGTAAGCAGGTACTGCAAACACTTCAAAAGATGCAAAGAATGGTACATGAGAGAAGCACAAAAACGACATTAAACATGAAATCCCATGAAAAGCAATGGAGAAGTGCTGGTGTGATCATAGCCCCTACTGTTAAACTGTCTGCAAGTTATGGTACCTCTACCCGATGTAGGCGCTCAAGCCAACCTTATCAAGGCCTGCTTACAATTATCTTAGGCAGTAAGGTTGCTCCAAATTATTTTGCTATTTGAGGTAGAGATAGGTATTGCCTTTCATGGTTCCAAGGGCAACAGGCTAACTTAGGCCCCGTCCACACTACCATATAATGTAGTTTCAGAATGCAGTTTAACTTCAATGTATTGTCGAAGGCTTTTATGGCCAGAATCACTGGGTTGTTGTAGGTTTTTTGGGATATAAGGCTATGTTCTAGAAGCATTCTGTCCTGATGTTTTGCCTGCATCTATGGCAAGCATTCCTCTGAAGATGCTTGCCATAGATGCAGGCGAAATGTCAGAAGCGAATGCTTCTCATACATGGCCATATAGCCCGAAAAACCTACAACAACCCAGTTTAACTTCACTGAACTGCATTATTTGGCAGGGTAGATCTAGCCTCAGAGAATGCATGGCTGGATCTACTTCTGTCTCCCTCTACCCAATGGAATATTTTATCCAATATTCCATTCTGCATTATATTAAGAAGCAAAGGACCAGACAAAACTCTCTGTATCATGTGGCAGGACCTGTGCTCCCTAGCCTAGTGCAGTGGAGGATGCTCTACACATCAATACTAATGCTAAAGTAAGATTCATTTACCAGTTCTGTTGACTTTCATATAAGGAACAAGGGAGTACCATCTAGTTTTTCACCCCAGGAAGCCCTGTTAGCAGAGGCGGCCCTAGGTAATTTTCAATGGTAAGCAAACAGTAATTCCCCACCCCAGCCAATCACTGATATATATTTTCTGTTCATTGTGGGAGTTCTTTGTGCCATATTTGGTTCAATTCCATCATTGGTGGAGTTCAGAATGCTCTTTGATTTTAGGTGAACTATACATCCCAGTAACTACAACTCGCATATGTCAAGGTCTATTTTCTCCCAAGAGCGCCTCAAGAGCGCCCCTGGGCAAAATCAACTATACTGCAAATGCTTACTTTGCGTAATGGGTTGAGCCGCCCCTGCCTGCTAGTCTAACATTTCTCCAGTGTATCAGCGTATGGATATCAAATGCAGCGCTGCAACATTCTTTATTAAAGAGAAACGTTAATACTTCCGTGTCCTGATATGTTAATTTGATGAAATCATACCTACTCCTCACGCAAACTCTTCTGTGACCTGCCTGTGTCAGAACCATCCTGCTGACTTTTGTTACAAAAGTGAGATCTGCATAGTTCTTTCTCTGGCATAGAAGCTGCTATTTTTTCCCATGCATTAATAAATAGTTTCTAATTTCAGACTCTGATTGTGTCACTCTTCTAAGCTTGTGACCCCCTTTTTGAACAATAGGTGCAACTTTTTGATATAATTAGAGGTAAGTAGCTGTGGCACCAAGACAAGTATCATGGAGAATAATGATTGCTGTGAATTATAAAGCTTCCAGCTTCTTTTTCAGATCCTAGGTTTTATTTGTTAGAGTGGATGGGTTTTTTTTTTTAAAAAAACAAACTTTGGCTTGTTAATATAAACTGAGTAGATTTGACTCTAAAATTATGGATACATTGCATACATAAAGAGCACATGAAATAAAGTATTTACAAAGCTTTCTCTCTCTCTCTTTTAAAACACAAATGTGCTTTGAGTTCCTCTGCTGATATTTTAATTACAGCAAGGTAAGAGAACCCAAGTTACTGTTCCCACAGCAACCGTATCCCAGACCTCTTGCATGCAGATGTCTTTTCTTGCATTCCATGGTGGCTATAGCTACTCATCATGGGGCTTGAAGGTCACAGAAACCACAAACAAATAGGCCCTATTGTGGTGCAAGAGAAATTCAATACTATTCTGGTGAGTGGAGAGGTCTAGTAAGTCTTGGGAGATTTTCCTGTTGGGAACACTTGGTGCATTTAAAAGTGCCAAAAGGAAATAATCCTCTTCCCCTCCAGTAATATACTGGAAACTTTTGGTATTCATGGCTATCAGCTGCAATGATGACTTAAACTTAAAAGTGTTGCAGATGACCTCTAAAAAGCCTTAATGAATTTTCAATCTGCCGATCCATATGTTTCCAGTCCCATAACCCAATGGTTGTAATAGAGGAATTTGATGCATCTTCTCAAGCACTGGCACTGCTCAAGGTCTACCTGGGAGGCAATGGAACCGCTGTACATCCAGGAAGTCTGAAGCCAGTTTGTTACCCACCTTCATCCCATCCATATAAAGCCCCATTCTGGGCTTATTAATTTATTTCGTGTCAAAAGCATTGCATAAATAAGTATAAAACTAATACAAATATAAGAAGCACAAATGGTTAGATAATTTTTGACCCAACCCGGGTAACAGTGGCCGCATTGTCTGTAGCTTTAAACCATTCTTTTTCTGTACACGAGGCAGGACATTGGGGACAAGCATACAAGTGTGGAGTTGTTTGTCCTGCTCCATGGTCACACAAAGTGGAGGATTCTTCTAGGGAGTGCCATTTTGCCAGCTTGTCCTTTGATCTGCCCACTCCACTTCTGAGTCTGTTCAGGGACTTCCAAGTTGCCCATTCTTGGTTTGCCACTTGTGGGCTATTCCCCCCACTTGGGAAAAATTGGGGCAATTGCTTGTATCAATTGGTGGAGAGGTACCAATGCATCCTTCCAGCTATCAATATTCAACAGGCATGAATGTGCTCTTAACTTTATAAATGGGCATTGGTTCTCACGCTCTTGTTCTCCATACACCTAACTCATACATGCGGGACACAGGCAAAATATCTTCTGGTTTAAATTTTGCAGTTTCTTTCAGTATGGTTTAAATACATGAAGAAGTTAGGATATCCAATGCTAATTATGCCTCATTAAAGCATGATTTACAAGTGTCAATTGCTGTTTCATTTTAAACTGCTTTAATAATAGTATGCATATCTACTGCAGTGCAGTTTATTCAGAAAGCAGAAACGGGTGGCAGAGTTCTCAGCAATGGCACCTCCAGGTTTTACATGTCATTGACTGTCATGTTTTATAGTATTTGTTGGAAGTGTACATTGTTTTGACAGTCAAGGATGTCTGGGTGATACTTGAGGAGTCAAATAAATAGATATTTAGAGTGGCATTTATGAAGAAAAATGTCTATCCTTGTTTTGGAATTCAGCAGTATTGAAATAATAGGTAAGGCTATATTTCTGAGGAAGACAAGGGTAAATCCAAACTGTTGGTTATGACCAATAAAATCCCATGTGACCTATGTCCAGCCTATCTGACAGACCATATCTCTAAATACAAACCTGTCTCATCTCTAAGGCCCCTTCCATACAGTTGAATAAAATCCAACATTTTCTGCTTTGAACGGGAATACATGGCAGTGTGGTCTCAGATAACTCAGTTCAAAGCAGATATTGTGGGATTTTCTGCCTCGATAGGGCCCTGAGATCCACAGGACAGACTGCTCTCAGTCCCATCATTTTCACAGGTACAGAAAACTAGTGGGAACATGAAAGAAGGCCTTCTCAGTGGCTGCCTCTTACACTTTGAAACTCCCTTCCTAGAGGCTAAAATGGCCCTCTTCTTGCAGATCTTCCAGTTACATTGCGCAGCTTAAAAATCTTTTTAGAGTATATATTTTAAATATAGTTATAGTTTGAGTTTAGTTTTAATTTGTTTTTAACTGTAACATCTTTTATTTGTATATTACCTTGAGTCCCAGTCTTAGACAGATGGGATATAAATAAAATGGGAGAGCCAGAATGGTGTAGTAGTTGAACTATGACTCTGGAGATCATGATTTGAATCTCCACAGCCGTGGAACTCTACCAGGTGACCTTGAGCAAATCACACTCTCTCAGCCTCCGAGGAGGGCAAAAGCAATCCCCTTCTGAACAAATCTTGCCAAGAAAATCCAATGATAGATTTGCCTTAAGATTCTGAAATTTGTTCACAAAATGGCCAAACACATGAATAACAAGGTAATGGTGATTACTCACTCAAACAAATTAAAATGATAATGTGGTTCTCCGAATGTTGTCATGTAGCTACTTCCAGTATTTTTCAGTATTGGCTATGTTACCTAGAACTGGTGAAGGAAAAGATAGACAAGCCTCTCTAGGAAAGACTTCTATGGCCTTTATACTGCCCTGAGTTTGAACTGACTGTGTATCTCAATTGACTGGATGACCTCGCCACAAGTTTTATGCAGAAGTTGAACAAAATAGTGACATGATGGATCCTTGTGGATCCCTGCATGCCCAACACCATAGAACAGTGGTCCCCAGCAATGAAACCTAAAATAAGGTTGGTGGTTCTAGAGTATTAAACATGGTTTTCTGTGGGCAAGCAGATAGCAACTACTAGATGGAATATGTTCTGTATCAGAAACTAGAGTTGGTGTGGTCTATCCAATGCAATTTTCTGAATCAGCACCCCAAATAACCAAATTGAATCTAAAGTTGACCAAAATCTGATTCTTAATTCTTTTGGCACTAATGCTGGAGAGTGGTCCCTAGTCAAAGTAGTCCCTGGTAAAGTGGTCCCTGGTGAAGTGGTTCCTGGTCAAAAAAGGGTTGAGAACCACTGCCATAGAAGAACAATTTATTTAAACCATCTTCTGGAAACCATCTCAGTGCAGCAAATCTGAAGGATAAATAGTTGATGGTATCAAAATTTGCAGAAGTAATTGGGCAACATCCCTAGAAGAAAAAGTTACTGACAGGGAGCCCTTCATATCTGCTGAGGTGTGATTCCAGGATTCGCATGGATACCAAGTCTCATGGTTGTAGTAAAATGGAATCCCTTGTATAAAATGGCAAAAATGCCTTTAGAAATAATAATTTTTTAAAAAAAACTATGGATGATTGAATCCATGGATGCAGAATCCATGGTTATGGAGGACCACTAGTACTTCCCTCTTCTATTTCCTACCAGAAATTGAGGTGATTACAATGTCAATACCAGATTAGATTCTGTACCCTCCTCCAAATTTACGGACAAAATAAGCCTATTGCTTGTTACTGATTATTGCTTTCAAGCGCCCTTCTGCCAAGTACTTTAGAAATCCAGCATAACTATGAGATTGATGGGACATTAAAAATGGCAAGTGAAATAGTGGACCCTATTTCAACACCTTGTAAACCATAATGATACCCAGACTCCAAACCGAAAGCAAAAATATCAAGAACAATTATATAAATCACCACTCAAGCTAACTCTATTTCATGTCCCCAGGGCTTTACTAACCTTGCTAGGAGGAAACTCTCCTAGGGCCCTTTTACATGTTGCTATAATAGTGCAGTCTGAAAGGACTTCTAGAGTAAGTAAGAATCTATCACAATCTATCCATTTCCAGAAGTGAATTATTATAATTGGCTCCCACCCCTGCAGGGATTATAGGTCACTGTAACTCTAAACTCACATGTGTACACCCTGTTTTAGTATGAGGGTTGTAGTCAAAAAATGCTTATACTTAGCCAATTAACCCTTTAGCAAACCAGTTAAAAATCTGACTGCATCTGAATACATGTGACATTTAAAAGGTATTTAACCCAAATAACTTTCCGTTTACTCAGTAGAAGTTTTAATCTTCTCACAGTCAGATCCTATAGATTAGTTTTAGATGACTCAATGCAAATAATAGTTTGCATTGCAAAAGTTAAAGCCACATTCCTTGAAATGGACGGAAAGATACACACTACACTGATTCCCTTGATCCAAAATTTCACTTTAACTGCACCATTGTTCTTGACTCTGGGCTAGTTAATGGTCTCTGGCCATTGTTCCATCTGTTTTAGAAAGCCCTTATAATCCTGCTGGACACTGTATTCCCTTGGACTCAGAGTGGGAGGGCACAGTGGTAGTAGAAGAACATCTGATGCAAGATGTAGTAGAAGGCTTGCAGTGGCCTTTGTTTTATTAGCTGCTGGATCTTGTTTAGCCAATCAGTGCCTCAATCAACAGATGAACAGCTAGTTTAGGAGCACCAGTATAGAATTGCATTTCTCAGGAAACAGACAGCTTTATATTCTGTACAAAAATTGCATACAGGAGGTAACTGAACTCATCCTAACAACACTTCTCCTAATTTCTTATGTATTGTATGGTCAATCCATTTTTGGGTGTCTTTCAGTGATAGGTGGCACTCCCATGATTTATAAATTGTTGTGCCAGAGAGATGCTGATGGAGTAGATGAATGTTGGTCCCACCCACGTTGTTTTGGTCCATGGGCTGCCAATGCATGCAGTGGGAGTTTAGCTTCCTAGTACTAGTAAGTAACCATTGAAATATGGGAAGGGAGTATTTGAACTACATGGTAGACAGGTTAGAACATTTATTGGTAGTCATTGCCAACAAAAGTGGTTCTCTGTAAACATTCTAGACATTGCACATTTTCTTGTTGATATCAGTCAAGTTGAGGTGGTTTTTCTCCAAAATTGAAATACTTGGCATGTTCATTAAAGGAAATGATAGAATAGTGGATAACTCCCTATTTCTTAATTCCTTCTCCTGAAAAGGGAGGAGGGAGAGCTTTCTGCTTTGGTGCCGAAACTCTTCCTTAAGTACTGCTTCTATGTAAACACCGCCTCTAGCTCCCCCACCAACTTTACTTCCCTTTCAATAGTGACCTTTAAGGCTGCATGTTTTCTACTTTCTGAATTCTTTAAGCACTGAAGTCATAGTTTGTGCTTCCAGTCATGTATCTTTAGGTTATTCTTAACTGATTTAAGCATCTTGAATAACATCATTTCTGAAAGCCAGGGGATTTTTATTACTTCTGCCTCATATTGTATTTTACCGCTTACAGGTTCCTCTTTCTTGGGATCAATTTAAGAGTCTGCCCAGATGGTCACTGCCAGACTTAAAGGCCAATATAATACAGTTCAACCTTTCTCAGCCGAGCCCCATCCAGATACATTGGACCACAATGTCCATGGACCTCTACTAGTATAGCTATTGGCTAGGAATAATGAGGTGTATGACCAAGTGCAGCTGAATGGTACTAAGTGTAGAGAAGGATTATTGCTTTATTTATTTACAGTATTTATATACTGCCTTTCTCACCCCTGGGGGGACTCAAAACGGCTATGTATAAAGGCCAAACATGTCATTTTTTATGACGTGGAGTCCCATAAATTCATTAAGAGTCTTGGGACCAAACTGTGCATTATGTAAGATAACATTTTAGACTACAATGCCCAGTATCCCTTATATAGCATGGTAACTAAAGCAACAGATAATGGGACTCTGTGTTTGGCTGAAGCATGGACATTGGAGATAGCGATAGATAAGCCAATCATCCTCAAACTCTAGCCCTCCAGCTCTTTGGGCCTCCAATTCCCAGAATTCCTGGCCAAAGAACAAGCTGGCAAAGGCTTCTGGGAGTTGGAGGCCAAAAAGGTGGAGGGCCACAGTTTGAGGATGCCTGGGATAAGTAGTTCCATTGTGATATTTTCCTGATGTAAATTCTATTTCCCAAAGTTGCTATTTTTCTTGTACGTCTAACAACAGCTAGATTGTGGGGGAGGAGATTTCATTTTTGAAATGGCATGGGGGTATGAAGTTGAATGCATCTTTTCTAAGCAATGATCAGGTTTGGACACCCACCCACCCACTCACCTGCTTTAAAGTAGAAACACAAATGCTGAGAGATTGTGCCACAGATCTCTTGTACAGAGTGTAATTGGGCTTTCAGGTAAACCATTATCAGACTCAGTCAATCTATTCAAAATAAGGCTATAATACTATCTACTATCCTTATGGCTTGTTGTAAGGATTACTGAGATAACACACGCAATAATGCAGACAGAACACTTATAGAAAGCACTGTATAAATGCTATGTATCATTATGTGGAGATACCTTGTCTATAGGAACTATTTAAAGAGTGAATTGTTAAAATGGCACAATTGGTTCTCTCACTGAATAGTCATGAAATTGCACTGGATAACTGAAATAAAATCAGTTTCCTTTTGTCTTTCTTTCATCTTAAACCTGAATAGAGTTGCCAGAGTAAAAACCGGAGATGGCTCCTATGCTTTTAATAATTATGAAGAAGAGGGAATTTCAATAGGTGCTGCTTGTTACTTGGTTACATGACAAGCTGAATTTTCCCTTTCTACACAACCATTAAAGTAAAGGAGTTTGTCTAGTTTTCAGTCGGGCAATCCTATGAACACAGAAGCAAGCTCTGTCCTAGCTCTATCACACATGAAATATGCTTCACCGCAGGATGCATGAACATTTTGCTCCTTGAACTGGGTAGGCAATTAGCTTTTGACAGTTGTCTACCACACCTGGCAGTATGGTTGATCTTCTGCCACTACTGTATGGACAGCTGCAATCTGTTCAGTCTGAAGAAGCTTGCATTGGAAAAAGAAGGAGACTAGATCTCTCAATAATGGTGTGTTTCTAGGTAATTACGCTATACCTCCCACCTCCATCACAAATTTGGCTGATTTTCTATATTATGTATGATTCTGTTTCACAGTTAATGCAGCCTTGTTCTTGCTACCTCTTTAACACTGATGAATGCATCCTTATCACGGCACTGAAATTAGTATTCAGGATGAAAACTAGTCTGTCCTACATTTTTTATTTGTTTTTCTTCTCTCATTTTTAATTACATGAGATATATGCATGAAGACAGCATCTGGGCCTTTTCTTCATTTCCACTGTATGTTTTAATTACAATAGGAGCTCTACAATTAAAAAAAGTTATTGAATGGAAACAATGCAATTATCAAATACAACACTGGTTTAAAACATCTACATGTTGCCCCTTCCATCAATCCTCAGCAGAAAAGGAACATTAAAGTCCATGAAGAGAGATAAGTGAAAGTATTAAATAAAATAAAGGAGGAAACACAGAAGAAATACCTCCCCAGTTAATCAGTTAACTAGGAGAGATGAGAAACTAAAGCTTGTCAAAATTTCACTTTTATAAAAACATTTTTGAAAGACTGATTTGGATGAGCTCTGCTGATTACATAAAATTTATGTGCCTCACTGAGGCCCTAAAACCATAATTTTTTTTCCAAAAAAGCAAACTTTGTATAACCTACTGGATATCACTATGACTATGCATTTCAATGATATCCTTATGAAATCCATGCAGAATTAATTGTAGGTATTCAGAGGCACAGAATTATAGTTTGTATTCAGTTAGATTACAGTGGTTCTCAACTATGGGTCCCCAGATATTTTGGCCTTCAACTCCCAGGAATTCTAACAGCTGGTAAAGTGGCTGGGATTTCTGGGAGTTGTAAGCCGAAACACCTGGGGACCCACAGGTTTGGAACCACTGAGTTAGAAGGACTTCAGTTAGGGTCCAAGTGCCCTGAACGCCTTTTAAAAAGTAGTCTAAGTGCTCCTCGTGTCTTTCCACCACTGATATTCAGCAGTTTATGCCTGACCAGCACCTAGCTGGGAATTCGTTTGCCCAGGATGTCTGATTATGCTGCACTGAACTCCCATGGGTGGAAGGCAGAGGAGCAATGTAATGAATAAAGAAGCAAATAAATATTTGTATTCTATGCCTGGACAGGAGACTTCTGAGAGTGGCGGCCATCTACCACTGAGTCTGAACAATACTTAACATAATGTTGGGACTCAATAAATATTAACAAGTAAATAGCATAAATAAGGAAACATTCAAGGTGACCCAAAGCTCTCCTGCAATAACCAGGAAGCTGCTGAAATGAGATATGATATGATTTCAGGATAAAAGATGAGCCAGATGACAAAGAGGCATCTAATGATTTGGCCCTATTTGCCACCTTTCATTTTGAACTTCCAGAAGAGCAGAAAAATATCCAGCATTTAATATTTGCCTTTGCAGAAGTAGAAATAAATAGTTGAGATCTTAGTGTTGGATTGTGTAGTGTAAATCCCCATATGTAGGATATGCCTTGGCTGTGCTATCTGGCATTTATGTGTCATAGCAAAGTTGCTCAACCTGAATGTGCAACTGCATAGACAAAGATTAAAATTGCATGTGCATGCAGTTGCTTATACATTAATATGTACATCACATTAGAATTGATTGTGCAAACATCACATGTATATGGTCATCATACTGCACAAAAGTACCAGTATGATGACCATATACCTGGACTGAATCCAAATACTCCACATCTGAAAAAAAGCCCAATCACTTATGTAGGGGAACTTATACTTGTATAAACACCCAAAGGATTCTGGACTTACTCAGCCTTGGGAAGAGCATGTAAAGATTTTGTAGAAAGAGCTAGGTATACCACCTTTTCCCAATCTCCTTTCCCATAATGTGATCTCATAAATGGACAGTGCCACCACCAAGGCTTTGGGAGACCTTTGGGCAGTGTCCTAAAATGAATCTCTCTCCCTTAGCAAATCTAACTTTTGACTAGCTGCTGTTGGTGTGCTTCTTTCATATTGGTTGCCAGGTAGAAAGTCAATTATCAAACTGACAGTGACATCTACTGCTCCTCCTTCACCCAGCCACCCTTGTTTGGACCAGAACAAGGAACATATGAACAAAGGTAATGGAAAGAGGATAATGAGGATTTGGAGGATCTCCTTAGTGAAATCTCTTCTGGCCGAACTATGCTTACCATTCGTACAGATACATACCAATACCAAACAGCTCTGGGGATTGAAGTCAGTGTCTGAGATGGTAAAGGCATTCTTCCACCTGAGCAATAGCTCTCAACATTAGAGATGCCTATTTTGTTTTCATCCTGGCGATGGCATGACATTTTAATATTTGTTGTCCAAAGTCAGTTTTGCATGTAAACAAATTAACCTCATACAAATAAGACCAACGTTTTCCCTTCTGGTGGGATGTGTCAGTTTTGGCTATTACTTATTGTATTTATTTTAAATGTTTCTATTCTACTTTTCCACATACAGTGCAAAAACAATTAAGTAAAATTTGAAAACAAAGAATAAAGAGCAACAGAAATGAACAGGAACTCTGTTCAAAAGAAAATGCAATAAGAAGCATAATCAAACATCATAAAAACCCAAAGCAAAATTAGAATTTAGAAAAATCCCAAAGGGTTGAGCATAATTACAATAGTTACGGTGAAAAAAACTCAAGAAGATTTTAATATTGCAGTGGACAAAGAAGTGACATGAGAAAATCATCAATGAGGCATCAAGAGGAAACTCCAAAACATGCGTGAGACAACACAGGAATACTGCTATTGAGAACACATACACACCCCTCTGCAGGATACACACAAAATGCAATGGTCAACATGCCCTTAGTATTCTCTTTGTTGCAAAGCTTTTCAGAGGATTATGGGCCTTGTGTTGGTAACAAGATGGTTGAAAGTCTCCTTCTATTTGAATTAAATAAAAAAAGATGGTTGGCTAACACACTATTAAGGCTAATCTAAAATTATAACATTATTATAAAATATAATAATGCCTTTAATGGTGTGGTAGCCAACTGTCTTTTAAGAGGTCAGTGTGCATTCTTTCACTTGCTTCACAATTTTGATAAACAAGGAGCTGCTGCTTTGGCTGAATAGAGTTGCACATTTACTCAAATTCTTCTGTGACAACATCACCGATCATCCCTGCAGTTCTATGAATCTTGACAATGGTAATAGCTGAGGTTCCACAAGGATGTAAACATTTCGAATAAAGTCTCAAAGTCCTGTTTATTTGTATGCAGTATTGTCCAGTGGGAACAAAATGAGAGATCTTTGCATGTGAAAACTTCCCACTGAATATAAGTTTAAATTTTTAAACTTAAACGGAGGAGGAAAGCATAACCACTCTGAATGAGCCATGTTTGTTTTTGGCTTCGTGGACTTCTCTGGAAACAGCTGTTCTAAACATCTGTATCCATGTCATGAATTTGTTAGCTGATTATGTCACAAGAGACACAAATTCTTCTGACTAGACTGGGGGCAGCAAATCCCACTACAACATTAACTATCTTTGGGATGTGGGGGTTACAATATGTGTTTCCCGATTATAGGACACAGGGGAGCTTTTGCTGTTCACCAGGATGCCAAATGTGGTGTTCATAGTGCCGTTGTGTTTATAGTGGTGCCACTAATAAAAATCTTTGGCTTTTGTTAACTCATAAGCTTTTTATTTGTTTGGAATGTTGCTACAGTGTTGGCAGAAAGCTTGGAAGCAAATCCAACGAAAGTTGATACACTTTATTGAGTCAGCATACGTGAGTGGGACTGCGTGCAAACTTTTGCAAATGCCTCTCCTTTGGCAGCTTGCATCCTCTTATGCCAAGAGCTATTGTCTAAGAAGATATCAGCTTACTGATAAAAACATTGACAAATATGTAAAAATAACAACAACACAGGAGAGTTGTTTATAACAGGTTATACAGACATAAGGCCATATGGGGACATACATGAACTACCAGAACAATTCACTCTGTTATTTAAGAGCCCAAAGCAGGGCTTTCCAAACATTTCATGTTGATGACATGGGGGGGGGGGGTTGATATGCATCATTTTGTGACACTGTAATTTAGTTTTACTAGCAAACTGGAGATTAAACCAACCCCTTATAAGAGATACACATACATACATAAATAGTAATAATGAAATGTATGGGCATGCAACATATCTCATGGAAACTTTTCTGTTTTTTTTAAAAAATATATGATTTGGAAGATAATAACATGCATTATCAAGATTTTTGCCCTTTCTCCTTACGTTTGAGCCACACACCTACACATTGCAGCAGTTCATGCAACACAACTTACTAATGTGTTGCGACACATAGTTTGGAAATTTCTGGACCAAAGTCTCTGGTGATAAACAAATACATAAGCCACAATTGAAGCAATTTATATTATTAGGAAATCTGCCAGGCAGGCTTGAACCTAGAAGTTTATTCTGGGTGATTAATTGTCCAACACACTTCTGTTGTTAACATGATTTAGCAAAGATTGCGAAAACCAGTGGGAACTCCTTTCAGAAAGTCTTTCTTCCTGTCCAGTTTTATTAATTTGTCATTTGGTGCAGTGGTTTCCAAACTGGGCCTCCAACTCCCAGAAGTGTCAGCTAGCATGGCTAATGGGCAGAAATTCTGGGAGATGAAGTTCAACATATGAGGAACCAAGGTGGAGACCCACTGCACAATGGATAGGTCAATGTATCGATTAGTTAAAGGAACTGCATGTGTGCATGTGTTGAGAATGAAAAAATGAGAGAAAGAATGGGAAAACATAGGGATTTTAAATGGAAAAGATATAAGATTCCATGTTCACAGTAGAGCAATATGCACAATATAATCTTGTCCAGACAAATCAGATGAAAGGCAATCAGTGTGTAATTTGAGAGATACACAGGTTGAAGATCATACATTTGTAACTTGGAGTTGTGGAAGATTTGGGGTTTGCAATTTCAAGCTATGAACTTCCACTTATGCTGAACATGTATTTTTGAATGTTAATGCCAGCAATCCTCAATTTACCTCACCCACAAACAAAGCAAACCTCAATTTACCTCACCCACAAAACAGTGAAACCTAGAAACTTCTAGACCTCTAGGGGATGTACCAATATAATGTGCACATTTATTTATTATGTATTACTTTATTTATACTCCACCTTTCTCCCCATGAGAACTCAAGGCGTATTTCAATTCAACTAGCTGACTAGTGGTGCCAGTAGCTAGCTAGTTGCGACACATAGTGATCCCAGTCCACATAACCAGTCCATACCTCTCCAGATGTCCCCTTCAATGAGCTTGACAAATTGTGGCCTCCATACTACCTATCCATAGGAGTAAGTTGTGGCCAAAAGTGCCTCTTTTGCAGACATGTCTATTTGAGTTTACATAGTAGGTATGCCAAAGAGGGGAAATGCTCTGTACATGATGCACTTCATCTTTTACATCCTACAGTGCTGACCCTTGTTTTGAAACTATTGTACTAAGAATGTTATCTTCACATGTTTAATTTCTGCAATATCTGTGTTTCCCTCCCCATCATTTTGCTGTGAAAATATGGATCTTTCTGCTCTTGGAGATGTGTGGGAATAGGTAGGTGTGGCTTTTTAGTTTCTGAAGAGACAACAGTGATGCCCGAGCCATTCATATTTTCTGATATTTTACTATTAGATACTAGGAAGTATTATGGCATTGTTTCCCATTAACTAAATTAATCTGGTTAGTCAACATTCTAAAATGCGTAACCTTGAAAGCAAAAGCACGAACCTTTCCAGGATGGTAAATATTTCCTAGGATAAGTTGCCAATATGAACAAACCTCATAGGTTGGTTAACTCTGCAACTGACGTAAATCCTATCATGGGGGGGGGGGGGGGTGAGTGTGAATGGGCAGAAAAAAGCACAGAAACACAATGTTGAAATGAAAAATGTATACAATGCTAATCACTCACCCATATAGAATCTTTGCATTATACTAGGCAATAGATACAGACCTCGGGTGATGCAGGACACCAAGGAATAGAAGTATGTGGCCAAAAGGCTGCCATAGTGAGGATGGGTATCTACACTTTCCTATCAAGTAAAACCTCCACCATAGATGGGAGCCTGACAGCATATATCATCTCAGACCTCCAGCATCTGGAACTTTTCTACATTCTCTCACGGGGACAAGGAAGAGCTTTCATTTTCTCTTTTCTCTCCCCTGCCTGCCATAGTCTTTATATTAATCTTTCCAAGATGTCTCCTCTACCCCAGTGTTTCTCTCAAACCTTATTTGTCTCTGCCTGTCTTCTTTATGATGAATTACATCTCATATATTTTGGGACATTTCTATATGAAGGATGTGCTGTAATGCAGCACTGCAGGTTGTTGTAGTGCTATACAATTCCTACTGCAAGCTTTCTCAGATGATATTAAGCATTACCATTTATGACACTGCAGATTTCGTTCTGTCACATTAGAATGATCTACCTCAGTGTATTTCACTGGCTACCATGTGTGCTTATTACAAGGGTATCTTCTACTGGCTGAAACCCAATAAGGTTTTGGAGAAAATCTTTTCAAGCTTCATTTTATCAAATATTTTAATGATGATGATAGTAGCACACTTTAATTTGTGGCTACTCCTTAACTAACCATATATATATATATATATATATATATATATATGGAGAAAACACTCTCTCAGAAAAGGCTGCAGCGTGGCTTGTTTCAGTTTTCTTCTATAATTTTCTTCTATAGTTCATAGTTTGAGCAGGTCTCCTCTATTTTTATTATGAGCCATTAGTCATAAATACTTAGTTATTTGTAATTAATTGCTTTGAATAAATCATAGCTATGTTATATTAAGACTGCAGTGTAAGGAGCGATCACTATCCTTTTCTGGTGTAACTGTGCCTGTCTTTGAAAGGAACCCAAATTAACTATTCTAATTTGTTGTGTTGCCGTAAGTCATTTATGATTTATGGTGACACTATGGCAAACCTGTCACAGGGGTTCCTTGACAGAATTTGTTCAGAGAGGGTTTCCTCCTGCTTTCCTCTGAGGGTAGAGACTGTGACTTGCTAAAGCTCACTCGGCAGGCTTCCGTGGCCAAACGGGGATTCGAACTCCCATCTCTCATTCTCCTAGTCAGGGGACACAGAAGGAGTCTCCTCGAAGACTGACTAAATACAGTCGGGCATCCCTTGAGCAACGTTTCTTGTAAACATCTAATCTCTCCAACCCAAAAGCATTGCTATTTATGCAATGCTTTTGACACAAAATAAATAAATTTCCTAGTCCAACATGCTTGGTTTATTCTGTGTTATGTTTTCTATTGTATTGTGTTTTGTGGCTTTGGCCCATGTAAGCCGCATCGAGTCCTTCGGGAGATGCTAGCGGGGTACAAATAAAGTTAATAATAATAATAATAATAATAATAATAATAATAACATGCAAACAACTAAACAACACTGACTCTTCTATTTTAATAGAATGTGAAAATAGCAAGAATAACTAGCTCTTTTGTAAAACCCATAGTTTCAGTCATAACTAACTAGATTTGGAGACTTGTGACTTTAAAAAGTAATGTTTTAAGCTCAGCTGTTGAAAAAATTGCAGAGGTATATAAAGGGTGAACAGAAGTAAACAAGACTCCTGTAGCATTTCTTAGAACAGTAAATTGGGTTTTGGGCAACTAGCTTTACTAAGCTGCCTCTTAAACAATATTTTAAAATACCAAATTTATTGTTGAGATGGTGCAACAATATGATAGGTAATCAATACTGATATTTCGATAAAGGGGACTTTAGTCAGTTCATAAAAAATATATAGCCTATATACTCATGTAAAAGTCTAGATATTTTGTTATAAAAATCAATCCCAAAATCCTGAGTCCATCTAACTATTGTTCAATGTAAGAACTGTATTTTAATTGTTATCAAAAAGGAGCCATTCCCTTCTTTGAGTATAATGGCAAAAGGGAAGTCTTTAGTCCATTCCAGGAGAACCCATCAGAAGCTGCAACCCCTCGACTCTCTTCACCGAGATCCAACTATTGGCCTTTTTGAATGCTTGGACTCCGTCTACTCTCTGCTGAAGTGCCACTCCTAACTTTTTAAAATTCCAGGTTGAAGAAATGGCAGTGGCCAGAGCCCTGAGGTGGCACTGGTACTTTTTTCTTTCTATAGAATGACCCTCAACTTATCTACAGGTAATATCCAAATCTAGAATTTTGGCCCCAAATGTGCCCTTGATATATGCATGAGATTGACATATACATGAGTATTGAAAGTAATTATTTTTGTTTTTATATGAAACAAACTATTAAAAAGATAAAATGCCACTGAAATGTTCCCTCACCTATTTATGAAACAATAATTAAGAATTATGTTATGATCTTGATTTTATAAACCAAGCGGTTAAACAATAAACACACAATAATAAGAATGAAATATAGGCTTGACTTGTTGGAAGAATAAGGAAAGTTTTTGCAGCTTGAATTCAATTTGAGATGTGTCCAGCCCATGTAACAGACCTGCATTGCAGCCAGGATACAGGAGTCACCTGTGTACAAAAGCGTATTGACAGTGACTATGCATAAGCAGAAATCTAGCAAACAATTGGGCCTGGTAATGAATAAATAACTCATTATACAACTTTATAAAAAGACATGATATTTATATGGCTGCCAGAACCAGCTTCAATCATGTGCATAATCAATTTATTTGCAAACATGCTAATTATGTGTTTACCTGATAGCAGGCGCCTCTGGAGTCACCTTGGCATGCAAACGTGTTTTGCAAATTTGCCTGCTCTTGTGTTTACCCAAGGGACTAGAACCAGCAGCAAATTGCATAACCATTTAAAAAATAATCCATAAAAGATGCAAAAGAATCACAAATAGAAAGGATGTTATCTAGGGATTTCAAGTAATTCTGAAGCTAGATTCATATCCCACAACTCTCTGCTATGTAGTATAACTAGCATTTAATATAAAGCATCTTTGGTTACCTGCATGATTTAATTGAATATAAGTGAACTGTTCTACTGAGTACAACAGGATTATTTATCATGTGCCCAAAACTGGTGAATTTACACCAGAATATTGTAAATTTACGCCAGACACTTGGCTTAAGTAGGTTGTCCATAAGCAGAAAGTCTTAGATTTATGATAAATCAAAAAATCATAGTGTTGGAAGGGGTCACATGGGCCATCATGTCCTGGGATAGTGGCAATATATCAGTTTTGTCACCCTCTAAGTTGCCGCTATCCCGGGCCAAGAGAATGCGATCAGTCCAAAACATTTTGCTTACACTAAAATAAATGTAATACTGTAAAGGACAAGATCCCCCCTCCTTCCATGTACAGAAGCCAGGTAGATAAGTGTTGAATCCAACAAATTGCAAGGTAAGTCACAGGATGTTCACAGCTCTGTCCTCCACCACCTTGCTGCTTCTTCATATTTCCTGCATCTGCTGCTTAGGGAGGTCCCCTTACCTAGCCCAATGCTGTGTAAGGAGCACAAAGTATGTTGTGATTTTTACATATGGCAGAAAGATTCTACTGCTTTTCAGTACTTTACAGCCAGGTTTGATATAAAAGCTGTTCCAGAAAGCAAATATGTTTTCACCCACAAGTGAGTATAGAGTCTGGATTATTTTTTGCAGTTCCCCAGATGGTAGCACTATGGAGATTTTTGCATGCAATAACATATTTATTTATTTATTATTTATTTACTTTGCTTATATACCGCTGTATCTCAAGCCCGAAGGTGACTCACAGCGGTTCACAAACAGTAAAAACAGTAGAAACAGCAGTGGTTCCATACAACATATAACAATTGACTTAACACATTATCCATAAATTACCAATAAGCAATTACAATGCACAATTATTACAAAAAACAACCGTACCCAGTCTTCTCATCATCCAAGCGTAGTCCAGGTTCGTCGTCCATTGTTCCATTCCTATGTTCCATTACCAGATTGCACTAAATTACTCAAATGCCTGCACAAACATCCAGGTCTTCACCTTTTTGCGGAATACAATTAGAGATGGTGCTAGTCTAATGTCCGTAGGAAGGGCGTTCCACAGCCGAGGAGCCACCACCGAGAAGGCGCTATCTCTCGTCCCCGCCAGCCGAGCTTGAGAAGCAGGCGGGATCGAGAGCAGGGTCTCCCCGGAAGATCTCAAAGTCCTGGTGGGTTCATAGGCAGAGATGCGGTCAGATAGGTAGCTTGGGCCGGAACCGTTTAGGGCTTTAAAGGCCAACGCCAGCACTTTGAATTCAGCCCGGTAGCAGATCGGTAGCCAGTGGAGTTGGCGCAACAGGGGGGTTGTATGCTCCCTGCGCTCCGCTCCTGTTAAAATCATGGCTGCCGAGCGTTGGACTAGTTGGAGCTTCCGAGCTGTCTTCAAAGGCAACCCCACGTAAAGAGCGTTGCAGTAGTCTAAACGGGATGTAACCAGAGCATGGACTACCGTGGCCAAGTCAGACTTCCCAAGGTACGGGCGCAGCTGGCGCACAAGCTTTAGCTGTGCAAATGCTCCCCTGGTCACCGCCGAAACCTGGGGTTCCAGGCTCAGCGATGAGTCCATATGGGGTTTTTTTGGGGGGGGGAGGGTTATAACATGGACCTTTCCTCCAGCAGCATCTATGCCATGGTGGAGAACCCTTTCTAGCCCACCTTCCAATTTGGCAAAGGGCTCAAAAGCTGTGTTCTAGTAGTGGGTGGGATACAAAATGCTGGGACTACCTCCTATGCTATGTAAAACTTTGCTATTCCCCAAAGGAAAATCCTATGACATGCAAATCTCTCTCAGCTGTAAAATAGCTCCTTTTCTCTGATTTCTCAGAGAAATTCTCTGATTTCTCAGGAGAGAAGGGCAGAAGACATTTGAATTCAGCAGACTGAATTCAGCCCAGAGGCCGGATGTTCCTCTCTCATCTTGTACATCTATATGTGATATGAGATCAAGTGTAATGCATGTAGTGTGAAATCAAGTGTAATTAATAGCGGGTACGATTTGAACTGGCAAGACCTACGTTTAAAATTCTCAAATGATAGCCATTGGTTGATCCTGCTTCACTCGCTTTTTCATTCCCTAGACTGCTATGAATTTGGGATTGGAAGACACCTTGGAGGAAGGGTTGTATAAAAATGTCTAAAATAAAGTGTCCCATGTTGAGGGCTGTTTGTATCATGAGAGTTAGGTTTGAGGGTTCATTCTTTAGGTAATGGTGTATGATACTGTGAAGAACACCAAGGTTTAGATATGCAGACTTGTCTGGTTGTTGGAGGACTGCTTGGAATCTACTGATACTGCAGATACCAACATCTGTGTTGTTGATCTGACA
The DNA here is from genome assembly GCF_037176765.1 of Anolis sagrei. Classification (NCBI taxonomy): domain Eukaryota; kingdom Metazoa; phylum Chordata; class Lepidosauria; order Squamata; family Anolidae; genus Anolis; species Anolis sagrei. Next base: position 182,633,954 of record NC_090024.1, read on the forward strand.
GGGTAAGAAATCCAAAACAAAACAATGAGATGTGTAGCAAGAAAGCATATACAGTACTAACAGAAGGATAGAGAAATTGAGCTTACTCCAATGTCTACCCTCTGAGCTCCATGCTCTCAAGTTCCAAGATTTACTCATGTGATTATTTGTTTACCCCGTTGCAGATTATGTAATAGATAAGCTATCTCTTTTCTGGTGTTGTGGAGCTTCAAAAAATTTAAAACTAGACTACAGGAATGTTAATTGGTTCTGCTTCAGTTAAAGGCATATTACCCTGGGCAGAGTAAAAGTAGCCCGCCCGAAGCAAATGCCAGTGTCCTTTGTTTTTAAAGACAGTGCTCTTACATTTGACATTTAAAATGATGGTTTTGTTTCCTTATCTGGACTTTGCCATTAATAACTATAACAAAAGATGTCCATTAAGCCGGGTCTCCCTTGTTAAACAGTGATTGGTGGGCTTGTGGACATGAAGTCCTCTTTCCTCAGTGTGATTTTCCATTCTGGTCATCCCATTTATCACTCCCTAGCAGAATCTGCAAGTTCAAGTGCACACCTTAAGGGAACCTGGTTACACAGTGGGATGAGTACTAATTGCAGCATCTTGAGAAGCATGAATGTCAAGACATTATTTAGCACATCGGTTCTATGCCAAAAGCTACAATTAGAGCAACCATAAAGCTACTGGTCTGAGTGTTATGGAGGCAAAGTTATATACCTATACACTTAAAATATATTGCATTTCTGTGCAGGGGTGAAAGGCTCTGCTATAGATCCCAGTAGTTGTAAGGAAAAGAAATATGATCATCACCACTTGCCATAGTTTACATAGCATGCATGCACGCACGCACGCACACACACACACATATGGGATTTATTTCTTTTCCGTACAACTATTGAGGTCTAGAGCAGAGCCTTAGACCAGTAGCTTTATGATTGCTCTAATTGAAGCAACCAGATTTCATAGATTTCCCAAAGCTTCATGGCTGATAAAAAAAGGCATATATACACACACACACAAACATACACATATATATGATCATCACCACTTGCAAAATCTTTAGTTTACATGGTATGCATGAGGCATTTATGCTGTAAGTCATAGCATTTAATATATATATACTTAAGCCTTAGTTTTCTGATCAGCCGTGAAGCTTTGGGAAATCTGTGATCCCTCAGCCTAATCTTTATGTAAGAAGTAAAAATGCTTTGAAGGATGGGATGCAAATAACTTTATCTTGAGTGCCAAATCCTGATCCTAGGGTTATCAAGCGATTAGAAAAATGTGCCCTACACCTATGCTGGATGTGTAGAAATTAGCATGTGATGTTTTCCATAAAATAGCAGACATTATTTCCTGCTAATATAGCTGCAGATCAAACTTCTGTTAAAGATTTGGAGTCATCACTCATAAAAGATTCGGACCCTTATATTTGAAGACATGCCTCTTTCTATACACACCAACCTGAACATTGAGATCTGCTGGAGGGTCCCTCTGCTGTGTCTAGTTAGCTGCTTTGAGTCTCCTCGTGGAGAGAAAAAGTGAGGTATAAACAAACATAATAATAATAAACAGAAGAAGAAGAGGAGGAGGAGGAGGAGGAGGAGGAGGAGGAGGAGGAGGAAGAAGAAGAGAACATATAAGAAAGAGGAGGACAAAGACTGCAGGGGGACGTAAAAGAGGGCCTTTTTTTTGGAATGACACCCTTGTTTTGGAATGTCTTCCTGTTGAGGACTTGACTGGTGCTGATGCTGGTTTAATTCTGGTGCCATGTTAGAATTATTGCCTTTTATTAAAGCTTTTGGAGTATAATCATCTTCTCCAAACTTCTATATGTACATGAATGGAAACCCTTTAAAATTATTTTAAATTGTTTAAAACTTGAAATTATGAGTTTATTCCACATTTTCCTGAGAGCTAATGGCATTGAATGGAAAATATAATAATAATAATAAAATAAAAGCAAGAACATTACTAACTAGCTTCCATCGTAAACAGATAGCACATTTTGTTACTACAGAGAACTTTGACTCTGAAGTATGGGCTTTGGTCATGAAATCAGCCTTGTCCAGAATTGTGACACCTTTCTTTCCTTTTTTCTGCAGACGTTGGCTGTGTAGAATGCTGATTGGGTGACTCTTATAGTAGCTACAAAGCCACCACTACCCCGATCCATTTTTAAAGGCTACAAAATAAATCTTTGCCTGATAAACATGTCAAAGTCAGGCAGAACAACTAAAAGCCAGCCTAAAGCATTGGAGTCTATGAGTGAATATAGGTGTTTTCCCCTGCAGCAGGAAAAACAAAGCATCATTCCTGTTATTGGATAGGAAACCAAAAGAAAGCCACCACAGGGCCAAACTCATACCATAGCTATGTATATATAACAGTGATATATGGTATAAATTATGGCTCACATATCACTGCATTTATACCATGTGCACCACTGGCAGAGATCACTGAAGTACCCTTAGTATAACAGATATTGTCTGATTTTCCAAGATTTTTTTTGTATCAGAAGCGACTTGAGAAACTGCAAGTAGCTTCTGGTGTGAGAGAATTGGCCTTCTGCTTGGATGTTGCCCAGGGGATGCCCGGATGATTGATGTTTTGCCATCCTGTGGCAGGTTTCTCTCATGTCCCCACATGAGAAGCTAGAGCTCAACAGATGGGAGCTTACCCTGTTCCCTGGATTTGAACTACCAACTTGTCGGTTGACCAGTCCTTCCAGCACAAGGTTTTAACCCATTGTACTACTGGGGGTTCCATATATTTTCCATATATTAATTAATTGCCCATCAAACCTTAGAGAGCTGTTTCCAGTCATTTGGTGAAATGGACCAAAGGTTTGGCTCAATATAATGGGCCCTTGGTATTTTGGTTCAAGGACCCCTCCTGAACATTAAAATACATGGATGCTTAAGCCTGTTATATACAATAGCATAGTAAAACATTGTCCTTTATGTAAAATGAAACTCAGTTTTTTGAGGGGAGGGGGAAGAATGTTTTCAAGCTTTGGATGCAGAACCGCTGGATACAGAGGGCCCACTGTGTAAAGTAACTCTTTCCTCTTCCCAATATGCTATAGAAACAAATACACAGGTTTCTCATATTCTTTTGTAGTTTTATTATTTAATGTATTTATTTAGAAAAGTCCACAAGGACAAAAAAACCCCCAAAAGCCTACTTTAAAATAGAATTGTACAGATTTATCTTTTAAAAGCCTACAATTATCCTCTCCAAAGTAATACCAACCTCGAACAGCTGCCGAGAGTAGGCTCTAAGAGGGACTAAATATGCAGTGCAGACACGCACACATACAAAGAGTGAACCCTCTTCCCTCCCTTTTCTGCTGGAGAACGTGGCCTTTTAGAACTTAAGATTGAGCTGGTTTTCCAAGCAGCTATATGTATGCTGGATCTGACAAGTGTTCAGCATTATCTACCACACAGAACTGGAATATTCCTCCAAAACACTGTGATTGTTTGCTTTAGGCTTCAGTGACTCACAGGGTTACCCAGCTGAAGTCATCACCCAATATTTTCTATCTTTATGCTGAGTGAGCAGGATGTGAGTGTGGCCCGAAATTGTACCATCCATTCCTCCCATTGCAGATTCATTACCAAGCCTATGCCCATCTCCGGTTGCCTGTGAAGCTTCTGCCAGAGATGTTGTGGGGTCTGCCAAGAAAACACCTCTCAGCAGCAATAAATAATACAAACAAAACTACCATGGGAAATGGACCCTGACTCTATCTACCTTATGCATTCGTGGTTAGTAAAAATATTCTCCCCACATTGCTTCTATTTCACAGCAATCTGATCTGTTTGTTAAACTTGCTACAACTTGCTCAGGCTACATCCTTGAATCTAGTATCAGGCAGGGCTGTGTTTTATCCCTGGGGATGGAATGTGAGTTATAGCTAGGAAGGGAATTGGGTGCAGAAGACCACAGAGCTCCTCTACCTTTAAAAGTCATACAGATGAGGGACCTTCAGCTGGTACAATGTTTACTACCTCGGTACCTGCAGAAATTGCTGATGTCAGATTACTATTAATGGCACAGAAGTGTACCTATCTTTCCATCTAGTATCTGCAGCAAGAAAATCTGAAACATATGGAATAATAAGGGAAGAGAGTTCCTCTGAGTATGTGCTTTTGCTTTGCACAGAAACATTGCACGGGATGACTCATGTACTGTGGATCCTGGGCATAGTTCTCAAATCAGAAATGTATTTCAGTCTAAGGAAGAGAAAAGCAACCTGGAACCCTCCAGATGTTTTACAGTCCTCATAATCCTTAAGGTGAAGGTAAAGGTTTCCCCCTGACATTAAGTACAGTTGTGTCCAATTCTGGGGGTTGGTGCTCATCTCCATTTCTAAGCCAAAGAGCCAGCGTTTTCCTTAGAAACCTCCAAGGTCATGTGGCCAGTATGACTTCATGGAGCGCCGTTACCTTCCCCTGGAATGGTACCTATTGATCTACTGACATTTTATTTACAGTATTTATATTCCGCCCTTCTCACCCCGCAGGGGACTCAGGGCGGATTACAATGTACACATACATGGCAAACATTCAATGCCATAGACACACAACACATATAGACAGACAGTCAGAGGCTATTTAACATTCCAACTTCTGGCCACCAGGGGAGCTGTTGCTTCATCGTCCATCTGCGACACTGATGAAGTACTTTCTGCATTCCCCACATGCTTTTTTTTTTTGCTGGAGATTTTTTTATGGCCTCATACATTTGGTTTAATTAGCCTCCCCACACATAGGTGGTACCCAAATTTTCTACTTGACAGATGCAACTGTCTGTCGGGTTGCAAAGGTCGACAACAAGCTACACAATTGGCCGGAAGCTCACTCCGACCCGGACTGGCTTCGAACTCATGACATTTCGGTCAGTAGTGATCTTTAATGGAGCTGAAACCAAGCCAGCTGCGCCACAGTCCCATCTGCATGTTTTAGAACTGCTAGGTTGGCAGAAGCTGGGGCCGACAGCAGAAGCTCACGCCGCTCAAACCTGCGACCTTTCGGTCAACAAGCTTAGCAGCTCAGCAGTTTAACCCACTGCACCACCGGGGCCCTTAATCCTTAAATATTAGCCAAATGGCCAGTGCTTGAGGCTGCTGTCCAAAAGATTTGAAGGGCACCAATTTGCCTACCTTTCTACCTTGTGGCTGGAGCCCTGTGGCAGTGTTACTTTCCTCAATACATCTTGGGAATCCACACAGTTGTCCCCAACTGTTCTTTCTGACTACTTATCTTCTAACACTTAGCCTGAACATTTCCTCCTGAACTCTAGGCAATTGCTCTTTGTCTTGACACCTCCTAAGCCTGTGAATTAATTCCCTATCTTCATTTATACAGTTACCTTGAAGGTATTTATAGACGGAGAGGTTGCCCTCCCCTACTGACATTTCCCTTAGCTAAATTACAGAACTAGATCCTTCAAGTCTCTCTTTACACATCTTCTGCATTACTCCCTCAATGCTATTCTTTTTTCTCCTCCCATGACTGCCTTCTTTGTTATTTTCAGCATCTTTCAGAATGAGAACTTCATCCAACCATTCCAAATTAGGTCACTTTAGTTAGAGAAAGAGATACACAAAGTCCCATTACAGTCTCCAAAAATAAAGAGAAGAGATGAACTCTGGATGTTGGCATCACTACATTGAGCAGCAGAATTGCACATTTCCAGGCTATATTCTGCTGACTGCAGTCTCTTGGGCAAGGCCTTGTTCCGTCTGAATGCCGAAAAACACACACATTTCCTTTCCTTCCTGCTCTCCCTTTTTTGGGGAAAATTCCTGGATTTTGTGAGCTGAAATAATGAATATCCCTTTCTGCATTAATCTGATTAATGTTTAATTATCAGATATTAGGTACCCAGGTGACTCTCCTAAGATGCTTGATTCATTGTAGCGATGTGGAACCGTCTGTGTCCTAAATGCAAATTTGCCTCAAGATTCAATTGCAATATAAATTGGATGATTTTTACTTTTTGATTGCTGTAGTGAAGAGGAATGTGGAGAAGGGAGCTTTCAAGATAGAAACATCCCAGGATTTTCTCAGGTTGGCAGTGATGCTGATTGCAGTTTAAGACATCTGTAGGGCAAAAGATTGAGGAAAGTACTGCAAAAACTATGTAATACTGATGCCATCCTATGTCCCAAAGGAGACAGGGACCTTTATATTTATTTATTTACTTACTTACTATATTTGTATACCGCCCTTCACAGCCCTTAGGCGACTCAGGGCGGTTTACAATGGCAACGATCCGATGCCCAAAAACACCATAAAACATTTTAAAACCTTAACACATAATATAAAACCATAACAAGAATACTAAGAATACTATATCTCTGTCACTGCAATGGAAGATGTGGTTGCTCTCACACATTTACTCCTTAATCTGGTTGCCATCCTTTCCTCCTTGCCTGCTGTTTCCAGGTGAGGGAACAGGTGACGCAGAAGACTAAGAAAGAAATGGCTGGGAACAGCTGCAGCTCTTCCTCCATCAGGAGATTTTAAAGTCTCTGAGTCTTGAGGGAGCAGGTGATAACCTAAAGTAAGATTAAAGGAACCTTAGCTCAACAGTCTACTAATGTTTGTTGCTGCTGCTTTCTTCGTAAAATTGGTGAAATTTGTATTTCAGCACTGTGGTTGCACAGGGGTGGAGGAGAACATCACTATCAAGGAATTAAGCAAGAAGCAAACTGTTCTCACAATGGAAGAAGAGAGGATAATCTCACTGGCATTATCATTTAATTAAAACGAAACTACAAAAGCATTCCTGCTGTTGACTGGAATACTGCTCAGCCTCTGTAGCATGCAGGAAAAAAAACCTAAAACAAATATTTTTTAAACCTAACACAAATAGCTTGGTTGGGGGAGATCATAATGCATAGGTATTATTAGCCAGTCTTCAGTAGAGACATCTACTTTGCAACTGTTCTGGTTTGGTAGGAACTGTCCCAATTATTTTTCTGCTGTCTCACTTTTCACAGAAGCTTTTAAAATGTTCTGGTTTCTTTTTCCTCCCATTGTCCTTACTTGTCCTTACTTCCATTGCTGCAAACCAAGTTCAAAATGCAAAAATAATTTCTATCCCGTAATTTAACAGGGTAAGTGGAAATGAAAGGAAGGAATCTTGCTCTTCCCTGTAAATTCAAGCAAAACCAAACTGCTGCAGTATCTCCCAGCTTGTGTATTCTTCCTCATTAACAATGTTTGCCATCTTGATCAAATACGCTGATGTTTCTTGGCCATATTTGTCCCAGTTTTATCTAAGTTCAGACAGTATCTAGAAAGGCTTTAAAGCAATATCCAGTTAGGTGCATTGTTCAATAGCATTTATGTGGGGTTGACTTTGAAGACTGTTCAGAAGCTTGAAGTAGTCCAGTGGGTGGCAGCCAGGTTTGTTACTGGAGTGGAGTACAGGGAGCACACAAACCCCGGTTGCGTCAGCTCCACCCGCTGCCAGTCTTCTACCGAGCACAAGTTAAAGTGCTGGCTTAAGCCTATAAATCCCTAAATGGTTCCAGTCCAGCTTACCTATCTGAACGCATCTCCCTTTATGAGTCAGTTAGGGTCCTTCTACACAGCCCTATATCCCAGAATATCAAGGCAGAAAATACCACATTATCTGAGTGTGGACTCAGATAAACCAGTTCAAAGCAGTTCAAGGTTTTCTGACTTGGGATATAGGGTTGTGTGAAAGGGCCTTAGAGCACTAAGATCGGCTGGGGAGATCCTGCTACGTCCTGCCGCCTTCACAGGTATGATTGGCGGGGATGAGATACAAGGCCTTCTCAGTGGTGGCCACTTGGCTGTGGAATTCCCTCCCCAATGAAATTAGATCGCCCCCTCCCTCCTGGTATTTAGGAAACAAGTAAAAACTTGATTATGCAAAAAGCATCCAGCGAGTAATAATAACTTTGAAGCAGATAGACAATAACCTTAGAATCAGTGCAATGTCTAAATGTCTAATATGGTTTAGGTCTATGCCTAAAGTTTTATAGTTTTAATGGTGTTAATATTTAGTTATATGTCATTGTTTTAAACTTGTGATGTATTATTTTATTACATGTGAGACATTGAATTTTTGCTATTTACTTGATGTGCACCGTTTCGAGTCCCCCTCCCCCAGGGGTGAGAAAAGTGGCATAAAAATGCAATAAATAAATAAATAAATAAATAATACTCCCAATTTGTGTGCTTGGGATTACTGTCTGTCACATTCATACAACCATTTTACATGAATCAAAAACCATCAGAGTTGATACCATCTTGGGGTGGAAGAAAAAGAGGCTATATTTTAAAACACTGTTATTTTGTGCAAGGGAAATGCAATTCATCTGCAACAGCAACACCACCTAGACTAGAGAAAAGGGGAACTATCAAACTTTCTTGGAGTTAATGAGTGATAATTGTACACTTTGTATACTATAAACCAAAGAGACCTTAGAAAATAATCTCACTGTGGGGGCTTCAAAGGCATTGCTGTGTGTGGAAATAGGTTTTGGTAATTTTCAGAATGTTAGTGTCTTCTCAGCAGTTAAATAATCAGAAACACTGCTGAACAAAGAACAGTTTCCCCCATCTAAACACTTTGCTCTTCACCTGACTCTCACTGCTGCTACTGTGCTTTTTATGCTGCCTCCTGCAAGCATTACTTCTTGTGTGTTTTGGGGAGAATGTGTGACTTTAATTGAGATATATGGCATGTCAGGTTTGAGCACATGTGTTTTAGTATCCCACAAGACTAACACCAAGGTGTTCTGTTTATTTATAAAGCACTACTGAGTATGTTCAAGAATGCATTCCTCCTTCTCCACCCTAAATAAGACCCCCTTTCTGCACATCTTGGTTTGAAGGCAGAGATGGGCAGGCAGACAGTGGTGCCAGCTTGCAACTTGGCACCTTTCACTGTCAGAAAAGATGTACTGTGTACCTCAGCCTGGGCCAATTATTTGGATGCTTGTGTTGACGCTATCTGAATGGCCGCAGAGGCAGCCTTGGCAGTGGGTCATCCTGCACTACATCGCTTCTTGCCCATGCAGTCTCATATTGCTTCCTATCACATCAGAGTAGTAGAGAGGAAAGGTGCAGAGACAGCCACAAACATTTTACTTTCCCGATAGGAAAAGAACAGTTTATTTATTTCCATTCAGTTTATGGATTTTGCCGTTATCAGCTCAGCGTACCATCTTGCTGCTGGGTTCTTTGCTCCTCTCTACCAAGTGCTTATAGAGAAATGAGCAGATAGTACATATTCTATCACCTTATGAAAATTTAAATCTCCCGCAGTACTCAATGCTTTTGCTGGAATGCTTCCCTCTTTGGGGGAGATTTTCAGCTAATGGCCTGGCTTCCTCTTTACATTTTTAAAGTGTCAGCATAACTAAGACAATGTGCAATAACAGAGATACTGGTATCTACTTACGTTTTTATTATCCTACCTTACAGAAGCATTTGCCCTCAGGAAACATACTTAGGCAGTTGACTGAGTGACAACTTGTTTAACAGACAATCTTCTAATATTGATAGTAACACTATCAGAGACAGTGTTAACCTGTTGAAATTCTACCTGCAGTGGATTTATCAGAGACAGAAAAAGACTCAGCGACTACTCACAACAGGGCTGATTACTATTAGAATAACAGAGACCATATTGTTGTATTGTTGAAGCACCTACTTTAATTATCCATTTTCAAAGCACTAGCAATTTCTAGTCTATCACTGTAAAAACACTGGCCACAATCCAGCAGTTAGGCATAACTGTGAGTTGGATGGTAGCCACGGAGTTTAAAACAGACTCTGCCCAAACGGATTTCACAATTGTCATTAGGCAAAGGATGGAATAGACAAACATTGGGAAGGATAGAGAGAAATAGGGTTAAATTCACAAAATATTTTATTATGAGAACATAATGTTTTTTGGAACAATGTTCTCAGAGCCATCAGTTGATTTTACTACTTCATGTTAAGTGAAGAGAAATTGGTTGTTTGTCAGACTTCACACTGCAAATCAACAGAAGGCTCAGGGAAGCTTTAAGAGGCGCTAATGGGGAAAGTCTGTGCAATGTTTGAACACTTCAAAACTGTAGAGCTGACAGGCCTGGTTCAAGTGTGCATTGCTTTGAAAAGTGTGAAAACATGGCAAAATAGTTTGTCTGCCCGACTTTTGTATTTTCTCAGCAATCCCTTCCTTAGTTTTTAAGCAGAGTTGTTGTAGTGTGTCCCATTCCCCTCCCCACAAAAGGTGCTTGTGGGAAGCTGAGGCTCACTTTTCAAAGTCCTTTTGCAGCTCTTGGGCCTCCTGCCCCAGAGCTTCTACCTTGACAAGGGGTTGGGATAGTTCTGACAGATGTTATTTTATCATCCTTCCCTTCACCCTATTGCTTTTGGCCTCTCCAGCTGCTGCCTAATAAATTCTTGGCTCCTGGCACTAGTCTCCCTCTTGTTCTTGTTATCCAAGAGCAATGAGCAACAGCGGTTTGCTAAACTCAATTTCATGTTGGCAAGCTGGCAGGCTCTCTTCTCTTCTCTCCCCCCCCCCCCCATTTTGTGCACTTGCCCTTTTCTTTGTTATCCTTTCTTCCGTTTTCATTGAAATGTTATCCCAACAAAGAAATAAAACTACAAACAAATGAAAGCTCAGTTGTGCATATGAAGAGTCAGAGTGGGTAAGGGGGAGCCTGAGATTTCTGGAGCTTGTGATCATATCTCAGAATCCCATTGTCACTTGCTGATCTCTAGGTTGTCCTCTACTGCATTGATCTTGACATATTAACGAATGGGTCATGGCCCTCTTGTGTTTCCAGTCTCTTTTAATTTCCTGTATCTCCTCTCACTTGCTTTTTTAAAAATAGCATTTTGCTTTTCCCCTTCTCCTTTGTCAACCCCACTAACTGAGCAGATCAGAGAGGAATACTGCCAGGTGAACTGCACCCCTTGACAGATCCATTACTTCAGAACAGCAAAGGGACAGCTGCTTTCTTCTCTCCTCCCTGCAGCAATAATATTTTCCAGGTGAATTAGGTTCAGAAGGGGATAAAGAACTTAAAGAAGGAAAAGAAGCAGACTTCTCTAATCATTGGGAAGAGTCCCTGAGCTGTGATGTAATGTAAAGGGTCATTAGCCGAAAGGTCAGTCTTACTAAGCGTAGCAAAAAACCCTATGCACACTTACTTCTTTTTGCAAAGCCTCCTTCTGATTGATCGTGAACAGGACTGGGCTGTGTGATTGATTTGGTCTTGAGTACCCACCTATGAGAAGAACCCATAGGATTGATGGAGTGAAAATTGAAGAGAGTTCCAATGCTTTTAACTGCTGTGTGGAAAGGGGAATTTCAGCAGGTGTTGCTTATTACGTGGCTATGTGTCTAGCAAGACTTGCTAAAATTCTCGCTTCTGCACAATCATGAAAGGTATAGGTATCCTCTCCAGGCTAATCCTCTCAAAACAACTATTGTTTTACTGACTTAATTAAGTTTATTTTTCAGGGTGCTTTAATGAGTTGTATGAATTTCTTTGTGCAGTTTTATTGGTAGTCAACAGGATGTCTTATACAGCATTTCTTCGACTCTAAGATGCCCTTATAAGGCCCACACTAATTTCAGTATGACTAATAGAAATCTTTCTGTGTGTGTGTGTGTGTGTGTGTTTGTGTGTGTATAGCCATGGTCTTAAGATGCACTCCATTTTTAGAGATGCATATATGGGGGGAAGTGCATCTTAGGTTTGAAGAAATCATACACACACACACATGCATGCAAATAAATATTTGAAATATGCTATGTGCTTGTGAAATCTGGCATATCTCTATGATGTTAAACATGAGTGGTTGATGGGGGAATTTTTGCCTATTTACAGAAACTTGCGGTGATGATGTAAAAGAGAAGTGGAGTGAGGGGGGAACCAAGCTGCACAAGCTGGCACTTGCAGGCAAAGCCAGGTGGCCGCCTAGAAGGAATGCACATGAGACAGTGCAGATAGATGGCCCAGACCCTTCATTAGCCGCTTGCTGTTGTGTAGCCATGTGCTGGCCCCTGGCTGGCCAAGCATGGCTTTACTACCAGCAAAGACTTCCTTAGCAGAGCCCAGACTGTTAAGTGCCCTCCTAAGGCCAAAGGGGTACTTTGGCGGAGCTGGCTCATTAGCACCTTGTTGGGCTCATTAGCACCTTGTCCCCCTCACCTTGCAGAGCGGAGGCTCATGCAGACCATTGCTGTCAAGTCATTGCCCAGGCCGTTGATTGGCAGCAGGTGTGGAGTCATTTGCTCTGATGCAATGGCTAAATTGCTTGGCTGCGGCTCTGGCAGCTGGGACAGTAGATGACCCATTCATTCCCTCTTCTCCAGCAAATGGGAAACGGAGCAGCAGTGAACAAGGAACTTTGCCCAAGGCAGGAAAGAGGTAGAAGAGAAGGATGCTTTTGTTAGCCTTTGCTCCTTGATTACCTTTACAGAGGAAATGAATTACAGTCACTCTGATTGCCTGTGGTTTATTAACTATACAAACACCGGCAACAAAAGGCTTAAGAGAGCTCTGGCATTGTGACAAGGTTTTACTTTTACTATATAAAAAGAAAAAGATAGGGGTAACTGCCAGTTGTCTTCTGCCTAGTGGGTTTTGCTAGAGGTCATGTGAAAACTGCATAATTTGCTGTCTCTGCAAACGGCTCATCTCCATGGGGAACTCATTCTAACTTGAGACCTCAAGCGAAAAATGTGTTGACTTCCAGCACTGCCTCCCTTTTTTTTTATTAACCATATAGCCTGATGAAGTGTTTGAAAGACTGCCGATTTTGCAGCTGAGTAGTTGACACTTTTTATGGGGGTTAGGGGCACAAAAGCCCTGCAAAAATTGGAAAAATTAATTATCTCTAAGCTCCTCCCCCTGTATTTAATATACAAATAAAATCACCCTTTACATTACATCACAGCTCAGGGACTCTTCCCAATGATTAGAGAAGTCTGATACTGGTGGGGCGCTGGGGCAATATAGGTGCTTTTTGTAAATGTCAAATACTTTTTATGTAATGGATTTGCACGGTTTTGCCCTCCTGCCAGAGTTGTTGCTATCTGACCATCCATTTCAGCTCTTCTCTCCTCCTCCTCTCCTCTGTCCTGTTCCCTCTGTCCATCCCAGAGACTACCACATCACCCACCTTCTAGAATTTCAGAATTGAACGAGACCATAAGAGCCATCCAGTCCAACCCCCTGCCTCTGCTTAAAACCTACAGAGAAGGAGACTCCACCACACTCTTAGGCAGCATGGTCCACTGCTGAATAGCTCTTATTGTCAGGAAGTTCTTCCCAATGTTTCGGCAAAATCTCTTTCCTGCAGTTTCCTCATGCTCCCCAATCCCATCACCCTTGAATATCCATCCATTTGAGTGTGCTGCACCCTTCCCCATAAACCACCCACTCACCCACATGAGTGAGTGAACAAAAGTGTGCACCTTTTCTCTCTCCCCCCCCCCCCCCCCCGTTTGATTTCTCCCCATGAACCAAATTCTGTATACCATGCAGCTGTGGACAAGTCTACATAGGGACCACCAAACACAATGCTCACACACGAATCAAGGAACATAAAAGGCACTGCAGACTATTTCAACCAGAGAAGTCAGCCATAGCAGAGCATCTGATGAACCAACCTGGACACAGCATATTATCTGAGAACACAGAAATGCTGGACCAATCTAACAACTACCATGTCAGGCTACACAAAGAAGCCATTGAAATCCACAAGCATGTGGACAATTTCAACAGAAAGGAAGAAACCATGAAAATGGACAAAATCTGGCCACCAGTATTAAAAACTCTAAAATTATAGCAGTAAATAAAAAACAAAACTTAAACACAGGGGTATAGGAACGTGATTAAGAAAAATAAATTTTCAGTTATTACAAGTCCCAGAATCCCTGTCTATTGAGACCCAGAATCCCTGTCTATTGAGAGAGCTTTGCTTGCCAACAGCTGCTGCTGATAGGAAAAAATAATTGCCTGTGCTCAGACACAAGCAGATCTACTCCCACGAAATTCTTTCTGCCTTGGATAAGCAAGCTTACAGATAGGTAAAATTACAGCTCAGGGTCAAACATTCAACAAAAACATGAATATGCTATAATGGTAGAAACAGAACAACCAATCAGAAGTTGCTTACGTGTTGTTTTTACAAGTTTGATATAAAACCATTGTTAAGTATGCCACAAAGGTGTGAATGGTCTTTGTTCTTTGACCAGGATGGTCAAGAGGCTATTCATCTCATGTTGATCAACTTGAAATAAAGCCTTGTTGGAAAACCTCATCGGAATCTCATTTCCTCCCTTGCCTTCTGGGCCTGTCACCATAAATTCCCAGTCTCTAACATTTTGGAGGTTCCACCGAGATCTGGGTGGTGAGTGCCCGTTGGCTGGAAGGGGAAGAGATGGTTTTTGGAAACTCAGGGCAACAGCACCTCTTCTTGGCTGCGGCGTAAAGAGTGCGCTGAGAACGGGGCCCCTTCTGATTGACCGGTGGCTCTACACGCTGCGGCCACAGAGTGTGTCCTGTCTGTCTCTGCCGAGAAAGAGGTCAACAACGCTTGAAAGAAGACTGCCGACAGGTCGGAGGAAGGAGGAACCAGGCATTCCAGAGGAGCACCGTCGTGTGTGGGTTGTAAGGCCTTGTTCCTGGGGAAAAAGCTAGCTGGAGGGAGGCAAGGGGGGAAGGAACAGAAATCCCCCAGATAGCTGACTTGTGAGGGTGCCCCAAGACCGAGTTAGGCATTGCTCCCTTGGAAAAAGAAAAGAAAAGAAAAGAAGAGAAACAGACAGAGAAGGGGGGAGGAACTGACCCCTTGGAAGTTTAAACAGTTTGCCGTGTCAGGGAACTGTAGAAATAAATTGTGTGTGTCTGTGTGTTGCAACACTGGATTGAGATTTGTGCATGTCTGAAGCGCTGTTTTGTGAAAAGGAAAGTGAGAAAGAGGAGTTGGATTCTTGTTATTTCAAATGGAAACCTGTTGTTCCGGTGCTCAGAAAAGGATAGAAATGTGTTTGATGGAATTATGTGCTAAAAAGAGAGAGCTTTGTGTAAGTTGGCAGATCACTTGAGATATGTATGTCTAAATGACACGGGACTGAGTTTGAAATTTGTGCATTCAAATGATGTAATGGATATTTTACAAGAGAAACTTAGACATGTTGAACTGAAAGGTATATATGGAATGTTAATTGTGTTTGAAGGATTCAAACAAGAAAGAAACAAAAATGCTGATTCAATGGGAATTGATTTATGTTCAAAATGCTGCCATTTGAAAAACTGTGTTTTTAAAATGTAAAAAAATTGGGTAATGACAAAACGGGTGATCTTTAAAAGTTTGATGTTCTCTGTTCTGTGTGCAAAGGGGGAAAAAAAGGAGCTGACCTTGGGAAGTTTGTGTGTGTGTATGCGTGTGTGTATGTGTGTGAATGAGGTTTCTCCCTCTGTGTGTGAACGTACAAGAAGCCTAACAACTAACAAGCATTGTATCTGTGTGTGTGAATTTGGAGAATGAATATTATGCGATATGACATTTTCTGAAATGGTTAAAATCCTGATTTGTTCTGTGTCTATGAAAAAAAAAAAAGAGTCTTGCATTATGAATACGTATCTTTTGAAAACATGAAAAATTGCCCGCATGGGCTGTATAAATAACTGTGTGGAGAAAAAAAGAAGAAGCAAAAACCTGATGTCAAGGGTTTTTGTGTCAAGGGTTGTGACTGGCCAAAAGAGTTTTTCAAACACTGAAAGAGGCTAGGGCACATCAAAATGAAAATTTGAAGACTGATAGAAACTCATTGTC
The DNA here is from genome assembly GCF_037176765.1 of Anolis sagrei. NCBI lineage: Eukaryota > Metazoa > Chordata > Lepidosauria > Squamata > Anolidae > Anolis > Anolis sagrei. Next base: position 182,649,794 of record NC_090024.1, read on the forward strand.
TGTGTTAAAAATGTTTAAAAGCAGGCTGTTTAAGAACTGTTAGAAATTGATGTTTTACAATGCCCTGAATGTACAGTATGTTACAGAGATAAGAACTTACATTGGTACCAGCCAGGATGGGATCAAATGAAATGGATTGACTGTGTTTTAAGAGTGCATTTTTAAAACTGGAGTTCTAACTTTATTTTTGCTCAAGAAAATGGAAATAATTCTTATGTTTAAAGCAACTGTATGTCATGAGAGAGTGAAATCATGTGCCGGAGTTTTAAAATGTTTTTTTTTAAGAGCTGTTTTAAAATGGATGCTATGTGGAGGGCTCCTGCTTTACAGAGCCAGAAGAGAGATAACTGGAAAAGAACATGGTGTTCTCCTGCCATTTTCTGGCAGAAGAGAAAAAAATGGTTATGAATGGTACATTTTAAAAGTATCTAATACCGTTTTGGATTTTTTGTGTTCAAATTTATGAATGCTTACCAGAGCTCCTTGTAGCTTTCTGGTTCAAAGGGGAAAATGCTTCGTTTTGCCCTCCCTTCCTCTATGAACTGCTGATGGACATTAACTCCTTGCAGGTTGGGACATTTTGAGGCTTGTGCCGAAAGGGGAAAGTTACATCTGTGTGTGGACCAAGTTTAAAGTTTGGGTTGTTATAAGTTTTTCAGGCTGAATGGCCATGTTCCTGAAGCATTCTCTCCTGACAATTTGCCTGCACCAATGACAGGCATCCTCAGATGTTGAAAGTTTAAACTTTTTCTTTTAGCTATTTAAAGATGCCACACTAGGAACTGTGTGAGAGCTAATAATTTACAGAAAATAGGGATTTCCCTGCAACCTCTCTTGAGACAAAGAAGAGGCACAGGATTCATGTCTAAAATTGTTTTAAAACACAAAGTTTTTTGGTTGGAGACACAAGATAACAAGATGGGTTTTTTCTTCTTCATATGACAGTGAGGTGACCACTGTGGTTTTATGTTAGGAGTACATAGAAACTCCCTCAAGATGTCAACAGATAAAATATGTTTTAAGTTAACAAAAAAAAAACAAAACAAAACAAAACTGCCTTTTTAAAAGCCAAGCCGCAGCTTACCTGTAGGTAGATTGCGACACTGATTGATAAACAGAGTTCTTTACATTGTTTTTTGTTTGTTTGGTTTGGTATTTAATTCAAAAGGAAGCCAGCAATTGATTTTTACAACAGAATTTACTTTATGTGGATACAATAACCCTGGACATGAATCATAGAATCATAACATCAAAGAGTTGGAGGAGACCTCATGGGCCATCCAGTCCAACCCCATTCTGCCAAGAAGCAGGAATATTACATTCAGGTCATCCCTTGACAGATGACCATCCAGCCTCTGCTATAGTTCTTAGCCCGAGGTGGCTATATTTCACAGCTTTCTTCAAACATAGGACAAAGTACCTCTACAAATTTTGCTACTTTGGCCCAAATTCCTCTACAAAGTTATTGGAAGAGGTAATTCTGGAACGGGACATTAAAACAGGTAGATAGGGAAGCTTGCCCAGAGATTTTTGCCAGATTTAAGAGACAATGCCTAGCAAAAGGCCCCAGAGATTTTTGCCAAATTTGAGAGACATTGCCAGTAAACAGCTCAAGAGACATTTTACAGTTTACTGTTTTGATTAAGTTGGAAAAGCAGGTCGCAGATGGAATGGGCAACCGAGAGTGCCAGTATACATTGCTAAAGGATTGCTTACAGCAGATGGATGGAGGAACTATGAGATAAATCGTGGAGAGGAACCATGAGATAAATCGTGGGGAAAACCGTGGAGAATTGTTTAAAAAGGATGAAGATTGGTCGAGAGGACTTCGGAGTGGGAGATCGTAGAGGCCCGCCAATGGATATAGAAGCGAAGGATGTTGATGGAGCTGACAACAGAACTGGCCAAAAAGACTTCAACAGATGGGTAATCAGTATCCCCTCCCCCTTTTCCTCTCACTATCTTTCTATTTATCTTTTTCAGCTCTTGAGCTCCTGGTATGAGACCCGGATCCTAAATTGGATATCCAAAAGGCATCATAGCCAGCTGGGAAGCCTAATGGGAGTCCAAAATACAGGAGCCTATCCAAAGCACCACCTGCTGGATAGGACAAGCTAAAGACGTGAGATATGGTGACTTTATTTTATAGACTTTCTTTACACAGAGACTTTGCTGGATACAGAGACTTTTTGGACTTAGAGACTTTCTTCATTTTACCTGGAATTTAATAGACTCATTTCTTCAATCAAGAAGGGGAACACATTCCCAGTTTGACTCAGATTGCCTTTATACAGGAGACTAAAGAGACATAAAGGTTGGATACACATGAGTGTGGCCACGTTTGGTCCTGATAATGAAAACTGGATTTCACATATGTGCATGGCCACATTTGGGCCAGACAGCAAGACCTGGACTTGATATCCTTTCTCAAGTTGAATGATTTCTATTGCTAAATCGTTAAAGTGGTTATTGTTACCATTTAGTTCTGATTGCTAGCTTGATAAGCTTTCATTTGTTTATACTGTTTCAGTCAAGTGTTTACAACTGTGTTTTAGAAAGAAACAGAGGTGATGTCATTCACAGCCTGATGCCACACCCCATTACAACAAAATGGGAGAAGGATACCCTCCACCAATTGGTAAATTGCATTGCAAAAGGATTGCATGCGCAGGTCTGTTGGGTATGATACGAACAAACAGCTCACTTCTAAACACCATAACCATACAACAGACAACTGATCAGACAGATGATCCCAGTTAATTCAATTTGAAAAAGGGGAGGTCTTCACCCCCTTACACCTTTGTACGCCCTTGTAAACCACTTAGCTCAGCCCAAACCTCACTGACAAAAAAGACATCTCACTATGACCGTGCCCCATGTCTAATTGGGACAATACCATAGATGTGACATCACTGTACTCCTGTCAGAAATACAGGACACAGACCTATACCACTAAACAGAATTTGACATGTGCAGATGATTCCGCATTGCATTACAACATGCATATAAAGACACTGGCAAGATTGGGCCAGGATTCTACTGGATTTACAGAAGTTGGGCAAGAAGGAAAGATACTGCCCCAGTCTAAAATGGCACATGTCCAGATTGAGAGTCTTTGATACAACAGCTGCTTGAGACATAGGACAAAACAATTTGGATGGGCCTGAGTTCAAGGGGCACAAAGTGACACATAACAATGACACTGACAATGCATACTTCACTGGATCACAAAGAATTGGTGCAATCTTGTTTCCATAGATTAAAATAACACTAACTGGCACATTTCAGCACAACTAGAGAAATTGACAAACTATATGATAAAAGACACCCAGATGCAACACAGATTGACAATAGACCACCTAAACAGAGAAGGGGGTCTATGCATTTTGTTGCAAAATGAAAAGATGTTTCCAAGATATACACATCATGGCTTCCAGACTTACAATGGTTAAAGGCTTGGTCATGTCTCAAATTATAATTGTCATAATGCTATTGATATTCTTGTGCTGTTTTACTTTGATGGAAAAAGGCTTGATAACTCAAAGCCTTATAGATTCAATAACTGCTAAAAATATGAAACCCCTGCATAGAACCCTATACATGCGAATGTCGACACTGCCAGGCTCACATGAAAAAATAGAACAAAGATAGAGATGGCTATGACAAAGGACAATGATATTGTTTATACTACTGATTGCAACGCTCGCTTCAAAGGCTTCGCTTAGCAACAAGAAGAGGAGGGAATATAGGAACGTGATTAAGAAAAATAAATTTTCAGTTATTACAAGTCCCAGAATCCCTGTCTATTGAGACCCAGAATCCCTGTCTATTGAGAGAGCTTTGCTTGCCAACAGCTGCTGCTGATAGGAAAAAATAATTGCCTGTGCTCAGACACAAGCAGATCTACTCCCACGAAATTCTTTCTGCCTTGGATAAGCAAGCTTACAGATAGGTAAAATTACAGCTCAGGGTCAAACATTCAACAAAAACATGAATATGCTATAATGGTAGAAACAGAACAACCAATCAGAAGTTGCTTACGTGTTGTTTTTACAAGTTTGATATAAAACCATTGTTAAGTATGCCACAAAGGTGTGAATGGTCTTTGTTCTTTGACCAGGATGGTCAAGAGGCTATTCATCTCATGTTGATCAACTTGAAATAAAGCCTTGTTGGAAAACCTCATCGGAATCTCATTTCCTCCCTTGCCTTCTGGGCCTGTCACCATAAATTCCCAGTCTCTAACAGGGGAACTCCAGAGATGAAACAATCAGGAACAGCTAATCACCTCTCAAAAAGGAATCCCCTCAGGCAGTAACAGGGCACACCAAAAAACCCCTGTCAGGCCATCAGATGCTAATCAAGGTGGCCAATTAAAACATTCATGCTTAGCTCCAACAGACAAGAGTTCTTTCTCCCACCCTGGACATCATTCCACAGATATATAAATTCAATTTTCCTAGTTTCCAACAGACCTCACAACCCCCGAGGATGCCTACCACAAATGCAGCAAAACGTCAGGAGAGAATGCTTCTAGAACATGCCCATACAGTCTGAAAAACCTACAACAACCCAACCAAATTGACTAAGCGTGACTTAACTGATTACAGGTCAAAATGGCTACCAGTGTTATTAAAATCCTTATTCGAAATGAAACAAAGGCAGCAAAAAATGATTTTCCATGAAGATTTAAACTCACAAATATGGAAGAACGACTATATTGCCAGTATATGGATTTTCGACTTTGCTTCTATATTATACTTAGTCCCCTTATGGCTATTTCAGTGCTCCTATTTCTGAATCTAAGAATATCTGTAGTCTATGTTGTATTATAATCTCAATTGCCACCCAAACGAACACTGCTGTCTTCATGTTGGAGAAGCTCACTTTGACACGGGAGTATTTGAATTTTCCGGTACTAGCTACAGCCAGAGATAATTAAGTTAGTGGGGAAATGCTGTTTCGTATCATGTATGCAAAAAAAGTAATTTAAAATATTACTTTAATTATGTTTGTGCTTAATTCTGACCTAAATTTCTATGGCACTACTCAAATGCAGTCAAAAAACACATCACACACATGATTTCATTTCTCCATAGTTCCCGTTTTGAGTTTGAGAGAGAAGAAACAGCTGAAGAAAATAGTTTCGTTTAAACTTGATTTCTCACCCACGCATCGAAAGGGAGTGAATGACTTTAAAAAGAAATAGAAACACATAGCAATGATGTAGTAAACAAAAAACGTTATGCATGCAACTGTAAGCCATACATACCCCGCCCCTTATCAACAATATATAGATTCATACCCCCATCAAGAAACCAGGAGTGGGTGAATTTTAAACCACAAGTGGATGGTTGTGGATCCACATGCCATTTTAGCATTCTTTCCATATTTTAATAGCACTGATGCAAATAGTTAAGTAGCAGTTGGTCCTATAAAGAGATAGAAAGTGTTTGCTTTCCCACCAATAAAACTATAGCATGATAGTTTCCTACCCTGATATTGGGCTATATTGCATTGTGCTAGCTATAACAATAATTCTCTTAATCATTAATTCTCTTAATTGCTTGTTTCCTTGGAATTTGTCTGGTTTGGATGTCAGGTTTTCCTACAATGTATATACAAATAAGGCAACTGGTGTGAAATAGGGAATGGTTTTACTGATTGCTTCAACAAACCATGCCATTGTCAATCAGAAACTTTTTGCCATAGATTTCACTTATCATCTGAATTATAAACTATTATAAGGAGCCATCTTGGCACAGTGTGTTAAACCACTAAGCTGCAGAACTTGCTGACCAAAAAAGTTGGCAGTTCGAATCTGTGGAATGGGGTGAGCTCCCATTGTTAGTCCCAGCTTCTGCCGACATAACAATTTGAAAACATGCAAATGTGAGTAGATCAATAGGTACCACTTCACTGGGAAGGTAACGACACTCCATGCAGTCATGCTGAGCACAAGACCTAGGAGGCATCTATGGACAATGCCGGCTCTTTGGCTTAGAAATGGAGAAGAGCACCACCCCCCAGAGTCGGACTCAACTAGACTTAATGTCAAGGGGAAACCTTTACCTTTTTATAAACTATTCTTGTTTCATCTTTACTATGGTTTATTTGAAGGAAGGCATCTTCATTACTCAAGATTTAAAGTTGTCTTATTTTGTTAAACTATAGTCAAGATTAAAATAGTCTGGGGACGTGTGGGTAACATGAGAAACTATGGAAGCAAAAACTTCAGATGTTCCCAGAAAAGCATGGTTAGGATCTATTATTAAAAGACTGTACCTCTGTTCCTTATCTTCTATGGTATTGCTCAATGATTTCAATGCAAAATTTTCCAGTAAATTTAAGCCTTCAATTGAATGTATTTTGTACTGTATTTTTCATCAGTTTTAAGCTTTCAGTTGACTGTGTCTTGGATTGTTCCATTTTTAACTTCAAGTGCCACCTTCCCTTTATCTGAAATGCGTCTTAGCTTTAGCATTTTCAGATATGGATGATTTCTCAGCTGAGAGTGTTTTGCAGTTATTAATTCTACTGAAACAAATAGGCCTTAAATTTGATAGACTGGACACTAGATTAGCCTTTGTCCATAGAACAGGGCTTCTTAACCTGGAGTCTGTGAATTTGGAGAGGAAAGAATTACATCCTTATTTTCAATCATTTACCATCCCATAATGAATTGCTTTCAGCTGCTCTGCAGAAAAATAGTAATTATACTTCATACTAAGTCTTTTAAATATATTATCTTCTAATTCCACCCTGATTCTCAACATCCCGTTTTATATTTCCCACATTTCACATCTTCTCCTAGACTGGATAAATGTATCCTGGTCTACTCTCTACTTAGGCTGCCTCAGTTTTCTTGAGGTCTATCATGTTTGCAGATTGGACATGCTTTCCCTAGTCCATATAGACTTTAAAAAGCCATTTCCTCTATTTTTTGCTGTCTGTCTTGAAAGATCAACCTGTAAGGCTCCCCAGGATGCTGTTGCTATCTGTTGTTAGAACTCATCTCACGCAAAATCTCATCTTCTAAACCCAACACTTTGCTTTGATGCTCTGGCTAGCTATGTTTATGTTTATAAGGTAAAGGTAAAGGTTTCTCCTGACATTAAGTCTAGTTATTTATTTATTTATTTATTTATTTAACTTGTATACCACTACTCCCAATTTGGCTCAGAGCGGTTTACAGAAGCAGATTAAAACAATACAATTAGCTTTAAAAATAACAATAACAAAACAATAGGCGGCGAGAACAGGCATAGTCCGGGTTGTTCACCCGTCAAAAGCTTGCCAGAAAAGAAATGCCAAACTCTGGGTGGTGGTGTTCATCACCATTTCTAAACCAAAGAGCCAGCGTCGGTAGACATTTCCAAGGTCATGTGGCTGGCATGACTGCATGGAGCGCCATTACCTTCCTGCCTGAGTGGTACCTATTGATCTACTAACTTTCCATTTTTTTGAAGTTCTAGGTTGGCAGAAGCTGGGGCTAACAGTGGGAGCTCACCCCTCTCCCCAGATTCGAACCACTGATCTTTCAGTCAGCAAGTTCTGCAGCTCAGCGGTTTAATCCACTTTGCCACCAGGGGCTCCGTTATGCTCTATAGTTTGTCTGAATTTGTTTTCTGTAATAATTTTTCAGCTTCTGATTTCTATATAAAATGAAAACCTTTGTGGTCTGTGAACTAAGAGATAGTGGAAATTATACTTGTGGAATTTCCGTCTGCCATGCACCTGCCGTGAAAAAGATGGCAACCCTACCTGCTATAACCAGCTTGTGGGAAACTTTGTGGAAGACACTTTTCCGACACACTAAGGGGAGCTGGTGCCAGGCTGTCTTTCTGTAAATTTTGCCACATTCATCTTTATTTTCTGCTCGGTTACACAGTTTGACCTGTTTATCAATGCCAAGTCACGGTCAGGGGACCACGCTGTTTCTGGCAAGCATTCTGTTGTCCTGCCTTGCTAGTGTCCATGTTAC